>NC_090347.1:44852582-45017977 GCF_035084215.1 Heptranchias perlo
AAATTCCCTAGATTCTAGAACGGTCCCAGCGGATTAGAAGGTAGCAAATGTAACCCCGCTATTCAAGAAAGGAGAGAGAGAGGAAACAGGGAACTACAGGCCAGTTAGCCTGACATCAGTCATTGGGAAAATGCTGGAATCCATTATTAAGGAAGAGGTAACAGGGCACTTAGAAAATCATAATATGATTAGGCAGAGTCAACATGTTTTTATGAAAGGGAAATCATGTTTGACAAATTTATTACAGTTTTTTGAGGGTGTAACTAGCAGGGTAGATAAAGGGGAACCAGTGGATGTAGTATATTTGGATTTTCAAAAGGGATTCGATAAGGTGCCACTCAAAAGATTGTTACACAAGATAAGGGCTCATGAGATTGGGGGTAACATATTAGCATGGATAGAGGATTGGTTAACGGACAGGAATCAGAGAATAGGATCATTTTTAGGTTAGCAGGCTGTAACTAGTGGAGTGCCACAAGGATTGGTGCTTGAGCCTAAGTTATTTACAATCTATATTAATTATATTAATGACGTAGATGAAGGGACGAGTGTATCCAAGTTTGCTGACGATACAAAGCTAGGTGAGAAAGTAAGCTGTGAGGAGGACACAAAGAGTCTGCAAAGGGACAGTTTAAGTGAATGGGCGAGAAGGTGGCAGATGGAGTATAATGTGGGGAAATGTGAGGTTATTCACTTTGGTAGGAAGAATAGAAAAACAGAATATTTTTTAAATGATGAGAAACTATTAAATGTTGGTGTTCAGAGAGATTTAGGTGTCCTCGTACAAGAAACACAGAAAGTTAACACAGCGAGCAATTAGGAAGGCAAATGGCACGTTGGCCTTTATTGCAAGAGGGTTGGAGTACAAGAGTAAGGAAGTCTTACTACAATTGTACAGGGCTTTGGTGAGACCTCACCTGGAGTATTGTGTACAGTTTTGGTCTCTTTATCTAAGGAAGGATATATTTGCCTTGGAGGGGGTGCAACGAAGGTTCACTAGATTGATTCCTGGGATGAGAGGGTTGTTCTATGAGGAGAGATTGAGTAGAATGGGCCTATACTCTCTGGAGTTTAGAAGAATGAGAGGTGATTTCATTGAAAGATATAAGATTCTGAGGGGGCTTGACAGGGTAGATGCTAAATGGTTGTTCCCCCTGGCTGGAGAGTCTAGAACTAGGGGGATAGTCTCAGGATAAGGGGTCGGACATTTAGCTCCGAGATGAGAAGAAATTTCTTCACTCAGAGAGTTGTGAATCTTTAGAATTCTCTACCCCATAGAGCTGTGAATGATGAGTCATTGAGTATATTCAAGACTGAGATAGATGGATTATTGGACTCTAGGGGAATCAAGGGATATGGGGATCGGGTGGGAAAGTGGAGTTGAGGTTGAAGATCAGCCATGATCTGATTGAATGGCGGAGCAGTCTCGAGGGGCATAAGGCCTACTCCTGCTCCTATTTCTTATGTTCTTATGATAGATCAAACAGGGGTCACAGGGGGAGATCAGACAGGGGTCACAGGGAGCAGGAGAGAACTGACAGGGGTCACAGGGAGAGATCTGACAGGTTACAGGGATAGAACTGACAGGGGTCACGGGGAGATCTGACAGTGGTCACAGGGAGCGGGAGAGAACTGACACGGGTCACAGGGAGATCAGACAGGGGTCACGGGGGGAGATCAGACAGGGGTCCCGGGGGGGGAGATCAGACAGGGGTCCCGGGGGGAGATCAGACAGGGGTCCCGGGGGGGAGATCAGACAGGGGTCCCGGGGGGGAGATCAGACAGGGGTCCCGGGGGGGAGATCAGACAGGGGTCCCGGGGGGGAGATCAGACAGGGGTCCCGGGGGGGAGATCAGACAGGGGTCCCGGGGGGGAGATCAGACAGGGGTCCCGGGGGGGAGATCAGACAGGGGTCCCGGGGGGGAGATCAGACAGGGGTCCCGGGGGGGAGATCAGACAGGGGTCCCGGGGGGGAGATCAGACAGGGGTCCCGGGGGGGAGATCAGACAGGGGTCCCGGGGGGGAGATCAGACAGGGGTCCCGGGGGGGAGATCAGACAGGGGTCCCGGGGGGGAGATCAGACAGGGGTCCCGGGGGGGAGATCAGACAGGGGTCCCGGGGGGGAGATCAGACAGGGGTCCCGGGGGGGAGATCAGACAGGGGTCCCGGGGGGGAGATCAGACAGGGGTCCCGGGGGGGAGATCAGACAGGGGTCCCGGGGGGGAGATCAGACAGGGGTCCCGGGGGGGAGATCAGACAGGGGTCCCGGGGGGGAGATCAGACAGGGGTCCCGGGGGGGAGATCAGACAGGGGTCCCGGGGGGGAGATCAGACAGGGGTCCCGGGGGGGAGATCAGACAGGGGTCCCGGGGGGGAGATCAGACAGGGGTCCCGGGGGGGAGATCAGACAGGGGTCCCGGGGGGGAGATCAGACAGGGGTCCCGGGGGGGAGATCAGACAGGGGTCCCGGGGGGGAGATCAGACAGGGGTCCCGGGGGGGAGATCAGACAGGGGTCCCGGGGGGGAGATCAGACAGGGGTCCCGGGGGGGAGATCAGACAGGGGTCCCGGGGGGGAGATCAGACAGGGGTCCCGGGGGGGAGATCAGACAGGGGTCCCGGGGGGGAGATCAGACAGGGGTCCCGGGGGGGAGATCAGACAGGGGTCCCGGGGGGGAGATCAGACAGGGGTCCCGGGGGGGAGATCAGACAGGGGTCCCGGGGGGGAGATCAGACAGGGGTCCCGGGGGGGAGATCAGACAGGGGTCCCGGGGGGGAGATCAGACAGGGGTCCCGGGGGGGAGATCAGACAGGGGTCCCGGGGGGGAGATCAGACAGGGGTCCCGGGGGGGAGATCAGACAGGGGTCCCGGGGGGGAGATCAGACAGGGGTCCCGGGGGGGAGATCAGACAGGGGTCCCGGGGGGGAGATCAGACAGGGGTCCCGGGGGGGAGATCAGACAGGGGTCCCGGGGGGGAGATCAGACAGGGGTCCCGGGGGGGAGATCAGACAGGGGTCCCGGGGGGGAGATCAGACAGGGGTCCCGGGGGGGAGATCAGACAGGGGTCCCGGGGGGGAGATCAGACAGGGGTCCCGGGGGGGAGATCAGACAGGGGTCCCGGGGGGGAGATCAGACAGGGGTCCCGGGGGGGAGATCAGACAGGGGTCCCGGGGGGGAGATCAGACAGGGGTCCCGGGGGGGAGATCAGACAGGGGTCCCGGGGGGGAGATCAGACAGGGGTCCCGGGGGGGAGATCAGACAGGGGTCCCGGGGGGGAGATCAGACAGGGGTCCCGGGGGGGAGATCAGACAGGGGTCCCGGGGGGGAGATCAGACAGGGGTCCCGGGGGGGAGATCAGACAGGGGTCCCGGGGGGGAGATCAGACAGGGGTCCCGGGGGGGAGATCAGACAGGGGTCCCGGGGGGGAGATCAGACAGGGGTCCCGGGGGGGAGATCAGACAGGGGTCCCGGGGGGGAGATCAGACAGGGGTCCCGGGGGGGAGATCAGACAGGGGTCCCGGGGGGGAGATCAGACAGGGGTCCCGGGGGGGAGATCAGACAGGGGTCCCGGGGGGGAGATCAGACAGGGGTCCCGGGGGGGAGATCAGACAGGGGTCCCGGGGGGGAGATCAGACAGGGGTCCCGGGGGGGAGATCAGACAGGGGTCCCGGGGGGGAGATCAGACAGGGGTCCCGGGGGGGAGATCAGACAGGGGTCCCGGGGGGGAGATCAGACAGGGGTCCCGGGGGGGAGATCAGACAGGGGTCCCGGGGGGGAGATCAGACAGGGGTCCCGGGGGGGAGATCAGACAGGGGTCCCGGGGGGGAGATCAGACAGGGGTCCCGGGGGGGAGATCAGACAGGGGTCCCGGGGGGGAGATCAGACAGGGGTCCCGGGGGGGAGATCAGACAGGGGTCCCGGGGGGGAGATCAGACAGGGGTCCCGGGGGGGAGATCAGACAGGGGTCCCGGGGGGGAGATCAGACAGGGGTCCCGGGGGGGAGATCAGACAGGGGTCCCGGGGGGGAGATCAGACAGGGGTCCCGGGGGGGAGATCAGACAGGGGTCCCGGGGGGGAGATCAGACAGGGGTCCCGGGGGGGAGATCAGACAGGGGTCCCGGGGGGGAGATCAGACAGGGGTCCCGGGGGGGAGATCAGACAGGGGTCCCGGGGGGGAGATCAGACAGGGGTCCCGGGGGGGAGATCAGACAGGGGTCCCGGGGGGGAGATCAGACAGGGGTCCCGGGGGGGAGATCAGACAGGGGTCCCGGGGGGGAGATCAGACAGGGGTCCCGGGGGGGAGATCAGACAGGGGTCCCGGGGGGGAGATCAGACAGGGTTCCCGGGGGGGAGATCAGACAGGGTTCCCGGGGGGGAGATCAGACAGGGTTCCCGGGGGGGAGATCAGACAGGGTTCCCGGGGGGGAGATCAGACAGGGTTCCCGGGGGGGAGATCAGACAGGGTTCCCGGGGGGGAGATCAGACAGGGTTCCCGGGGGGGAGATCAGACAGGGTTCCCGGGGGGGAGATCAGACAGGGTTCCCGGGGGGGAGATCAGACAGGGTTCCCGGGGGGGAGATCAGACAGGGTTCCCGGGGGGGAGATCAGACAGGGTTCCCGGGGGGGAGATCAGACAGGGTTCCCGGGGGGGAGATCAGACAGGGTTCCCGGGGGGGAGATCAGACAGGGTTCCCGGGGGGGAGATCAGACAGGGTTCCCGGGGGGGAGATCAGACAGGGGCCCCGGGGGGGAGATCAGACAGGGGCCCCGGGGGGGAGATCAGACAGGGGCCCCGGGGGGGAGATCAGACAGGGGCCCCGGGGGGGAGATCAGACAGGGGCCCCGGGGGGGAGATCAGACAGGGGCCCCGGGGGGGAGATCAGACAGGGGCCCCGGGGGGGAGATCAGACAGGGGCCCCGGGGGGGAGATCAGACAGGGGCCCCGGGGGGGAGATCAGACAGGGGCCCCGGGGGGGAGATCAGACAGGGGCCCCGGGGGGGAGATCAGACAGGGGCCCCGGGGGGGAGATCAGACAGGGGCCCCGGGGGGGAGATCAGACAGGGGCCCCGGGGGGGAGATCAGACAGGGGCCCCGGGGGGGAGATCAGACAGGGGCCCCGGGGGGGAGATCAGACAGGGGCCCCGGGGGGGAGATCAGACAGGGGCCCCGGGGGGGAGATCAGACAGGGGTCACGGGGAGTGGGAGAGAATACTGGTCTGGAAGAATGGGTAAAGGCTGCTCCATGATTGGTCAAAAGCCTTTTGCAGTGCTGTTGGCCTGGGAACTTTAAACAGCTCAGTGGTGCTGAAGTGAAGCTTTGTTTACAAGGGGCAAATGGTGAGGAGCTGGCAGCCAGATGAAAGAAGGTGAGATTTTGCATTGGGCCAATAGGCTACTCAAAGGGATCATAGTGCACACTGTGGCTATTGTGATCATAGTGCACACTGTGGCTATTGTGATCATAGTGCACACTGTGGGTATTGTGATCATAGTGCACACTGTGGGTATTGTGATCATAGTGCACACTGTGGGTATTGTGATCATAGTGCACACTGTGGGTATTGTGATCATAGTGCACACTGTGGGTATTGTGATCATAGTGCACACTGTGGGTATTGTGATCATAGTGCACACTGTGGGTATTGTGATCATAGTGCACACTGTGGGTATTGTGATCATAGTGCCCACTGTGGGTATTGTGATCATAGTGCACACTGTGGGTATTGTGATCATAGTGCCCACTGTGGGTATTGTGATCATAGTGCACACTGGGTATTGTGATCATAGTGCCCACTGTGGGTATTGTGATCATAGTGCCCACTGTGGGTATTGTGATCATAGTGCACACTGGGTCTTGTGATCATAGTGCCCACTGTGAGTATTGTGATCATAGTGCCCACTGTGGGTATTGTGATCATAGTGCACACTGTGGGTATTGTGATCATAGTGCACACTGGGTATTGTGATCATAGTGCCCACTGTGGGTATTGTGATCATAGTGCACACTGTGGGTATTGTGATCATAGTGCACACTGTGGTTATTGTGATCATAGTGCACACTGTGGGTATTGTGATCATAGTGCACACTGTGGGTATTGTGATCATAGTGCACACTGTGGGTATTGTGATCATAGTGCACACTGTGGGTATTGTGATCATAGTGCACACTGTGGGTATTGTGATCATAGTGCACACTGTGGGTATTGGGATCATGTCAAGGATTGTCGACCAAGAGAGGGTCTTAGTCCATCTTAACGTCTGAAGGAAACGCAAGGTCCCACAAACAGCAGTGAGATCAATGGGCAATTAATCGTTTGAGGGATAAATATCAGCCAGGACACTGAGAAAACTCCCCTACTCTTCTTCCAATCATGCCGCGGGGGTCACCTGAACAGGCAGACTTGGCTTAGCATGTCACCTGAAAGATGGCACCTCTGACAGTGCAGCACTCCCTCACTACTGCACTGAAGTGTCAGCTTAGATTTTGTGCTCAAGTCTCTGGAGTGGGACTCAAAGCCACAACCTTCTGACATCAGAGACGAGAGTGCTACATACTGAGCCAAGGCTGACACTCACAGCAGAAGCTCTGGTTTCATGAATACCGTGTAGAATAGGAATAATGGGGTAGATTTTTAACCTACTGCCCAGGCGTAAAACCAGCAATGCCAATCGGCTGCCTGTTAAAGAAATCAACTTTTATTTTATTGACATCAGTGGAACTGATAACGGTCTGGTTTCAATAATGGGATGATCAGCAATGCTGGATTTACACCCGACAGCAAATTGATAATCTACCCCTCTGTTTCTAGTAGAACTACAGTCGTGTTTGGAACTTGGAGGACATTTCTGTTCAATCACACCCTCACCTCCACCTTTGATGCCCTTGTCCCCAGTAAAACCCTTACTTTCTCACACTCTAGTCATTCCCCCTGGTATGGTCCTCATCTCCGCTCCCTTAAGTCCAAGGGATGCAGAACTTGAACGTTTATGGTGGACAACTGGTTCAGCCATTCATCGTCAGAACTGGATGGACCACATAAAGCACTATCAGGTCCTGCTCTACTCTCTCAAAATAGCTCACTATTCCAGGATCATCCACTACAAACCTCCTTCTTAAACCCCTCTCCCCGCCCCCTCCATGCTCACCTTCTCTCCCCTGCCCGCTCCACCCTCACCTTCAACAAAAAGTACGAGGAGCTCATGGACTTCTTTGTCTCTAGGATTGAGACCATCCGTTCAGCTGCCTCTACTGCTTCCCTCCCTTCCCCTAGCCCACCAGGCCAAACATCCCCCAAGGTTGCTCCCTGCCCTAGCCCTGAACTCGCATCATTCTCCAGTTTCTCTCCTATCTCCCCTCATGCCCTCTCCAAGCTCATCTTGTCCACGAGACCCACCTCCTGCTCCCTCGACCCTATTCCCTCCAAACTGCTGACCACCCAACCTCCCTTCCTGGCCCTCATGTTAGCTGATATTGTAAATGGTTCCATCTCCTCAGGTACTGTCCCCCTCCCCATCACATCTGCCATCACACCACCCTCGTCAGAAAACCCACCCTTGACCCTCTATCCTTGCAAACTACTGCCTCATCTCCAACTCCCTTTCCTCTCCAAAGTCCTTGAACGTGTTGTCGCCTCCCAAATCCGTGCCCGTCTTTCCCACAACTCCGTGTTTGAATCCCTCCAATCAGGTTTCCGCCCCGTCACAGCACTGAAATGGCCCTTATCAAAGACACAAATGACATCCTCTGTCACTTGACCGTGGTGAACTATCCCTCCTCATCCTTCCCGACCTGTCTACAGCCTTTGACATGGTTGACCACACCATCCTCCTTTAATGCCTCTCCTCCGTTGTCCAGCTGGGTGGGACTGCCCTCATCTGGTTCCATTCCTATCTAGTCAGTCGTAGCCAGAGAACCACCAGCGATGGCTTCCCTTCCCGCTCCTGCACCGTTACCTCTGGAGTCCTCCAAGGATCTATCCTTGGTCCCCTCCTATTTCTCATCTACATGCTGCCCCTCGGTGACATCATCCAAAAATACATCAGGTTCCACATGTACGCTGATGACAACCAGCTCTTCCTCACCACCACCTCTCTCGACCCCTCCACTTCCTCTGATTTGTCACACTGCTTGTCCGACATTCAGTGTTGGATGAGCAGAAATTTCCTTCAATTAAATATTGGGTAGGCTGAAGCCATTGTCTTCAGTCCCCGCCACAAATTCCGTTCCCTAGCCGCCGACTCCATCCCTCTCCCTGACCACTGTTTGAGCCTGAACCAGACTGTTCATAACCTTGGCGTCCTACTTGATGCTGAGCTGAGCTTCAGTCCACATAGCCTCTCCATCATTAAAGCGCCTACTTCCACATCCCTAACATCACCCGTCTCCGCCCCGCCCTCAGCTCATCTGTTACTGAAACCTTCATCCATGCCTTTGTTACCTCTAAACGTGACTACTCCAATGCTCTCCTAGCTGGCCTCTCACCTTGCACCCTCAGTAAACTTGCACTCATCAAAACTCTGCTGCCCGTATCCTAACTCGCACCGAGTCCGGTTCACCCATTACCCCTGGTGCTCACTGACCTACATTGGCTTCCCGTCCGGCAACGCCTCGCTTTTCAAATTCCTCCATAGCCCCACCCCTCCCTATCTTAGGGATAAGGATAATAGTAGATTAAAGGAAGAGGTTTACAGTGTTGGCAAAAAAAATGGTAAGCCTGAGGATTGGGAGAGTTTTAGAAATCAGCAAAGGATGACCAAGAAATTGATAAAGAGGGAGAAAATTGAATATGAGAGTAAACTAGCAAGAAATATAAAAACAGATTGTAAGAGCTTCTACAGGTATGTTAAATGGAAGAGATTAGTGAAAGTAAACGTTGGTCCCTTAGAGGCAGAGACAGGAGAAATTATAATGGGGAATAAGAAAATGGCAGAGATGTTAAACAAATATTTTGTATTTGTCTTCACAATAGTGGGGAACCAAGGGTCTAATGAGAGTGAGGAACTTAAAGTAATTAAGATTAGTAAAGAAAAAGTACTGGAGAAATTAATGGGATGAAAAGCCGACAAATCCTCTGGATCTGATGCCCTACATCCTGGATTTTAAAAGAGGTGGCTGCAGAGATAGTTTGATCTTCTAGAATTCCCTAGTCTCTAGAACTGTCCCCGTGGATTGGAAGGTTGCAAATGTAACCCTTCTATTCAAGAAAGGAGGGAGAAAGAAAACAGGGAACTACAGGACAATTAGCCTGACATCAGTAGTTGGTAAAATGTTAGAATCTACTATTAAGGAAGTGGTAACAGGGCACTTAGAAAATCATAATATGATTAGACAGATTCAACATGGTTTTATGAAAGGGAAACCATGTTTAACAAATCTATTAATCAAAGAGAGAGTATGAGAATAGACTGGCGGCCAACATCAAAGGGAATCCAAAAGTCTTCTACAGGCATGTAAACAGTAAACGGGTAGTAAGAGGAGAGGGTGGGGCCGATTAGTGACCATAAAGGAGATCTATTCATGGAGGCAGAGGGGATGGCCGAGGTACTAAATGAGTACTTTCCATCTGTCTTTACCAAGGAAGAAGATGCTGCCAGAGTCTCAGTAAAGGAAGATATAGTTGAGATACTGGATGGGCTGAAAATTGATAAAGAAGAGGTACTTGCAAGGCTACCTGTACTTAAAGTAGATATGTCACCCGGTCCGGATGGGATGCATCCTAGGTTGCTGAGGGAAGTAAGGGTGGAAATTGCGGAGGTACTGGCCATAATCTTCCAAACATCCTTAGATACGGGGGTGGTGCCAGAGGACTGGAGAATTGCAAATGTCACACCCTTGTTCAAAAAAGGGTGTAAGGATAAACCCAGCAACTACAGGCCAGTCAGTTTAACCTCAGTGGTGGGGAAACTTTTAGAAACGATAATCTGGGAAAGAATTAACAGTCACTTGGACGAGTGTGGATTGATTAGGGAAAGCCAGCACAGATTTGTTAAAGGCAAATCGTGTTTAACTAACCTGATAGAGTTTTTTGATGAGTCATAGAGTCATAGAGTTATACAGCACGGATAGAGGCCCTTCGGCCCATCGTGTCCGCGCCGGCCATCAAGCCCTGTCTACTCTAATCCCATATTCCAGCATTTGGTCCATAGCCTTGTATGCTATGGCATTTCAAGTGCTCATCCAAATGCTTCTTGAATGTTGTGAGGGTTCCTACCTCCACAACCCTTTCAGGCAGTGAGTTCCAGACTCCAACCACCCTCTGGGTGAAAAAGTTCTTTCTCAAATCCCCTCTAAACCTCCCGCCTTTTACCTTGAATCTATGTCCCCTTGTTATAGAACCCTCAACGAAGGGAAAAAGCTCCTTAGTATCCATCCTATCTGTGCCCCTCATAATTTTGTACACCTCAATCATGTCCCCCCTCAGCCTCCTCTGCTCCAAGGAAAACAAACCCAATCTTCCCAGTCTCTCTTCATAGCTGAAGCGCTCCAGCCCTGGTAACATCCTGGTGAATCTCCTCTGCACCCTCTCCAAAGCGATCACATCCTTCCTGTAGTGTGGCGACCAGAACTGCACACAGTACTCCAGCTGTGGCCTAACCAGTGTTTTATACAGCTCCATCATAACCTCCTTGCTCTTATATTCTATGCCTCGGCTAATAAAGGCAAGTATCCCATATGCCTTCTTTACCACCTTATCTACCTGTTCCGCCGCCTTCAGGGATCTGTGAACTTGCACACCAAGATCCCTCTGACCCTCTGTCTTGCCTAGGGTCCTCCCATTCATTGTGTATTCCCTTGCCTTGTTAGTCCCTCCAAAGTGCATCACCTCGCACTTTTCCGGGTTAAATTCCATTTGCCACTGTTCTGCCCATCTGACCAACCCATCTATATCGTCCTGCAGACTGAGGCTATCCTCCTCGCTATTTACCACCCTACCAATTTTTGTATCATCAGCGAACTTACTGATCATACCTTTTACATTCATATCCAAGTCATTAATGTAGACCACAAACAGCAAGAGAGGGTAGATGAGGGCAATGGGGTTGATGTGGTGAATATGGAGTTTCAAAAGGCGTTTGATAAAGTCTGGAAGGCTTATCATCAAGATTGCGGCCATGGAATAAAGGGGGCAGTAGCAATTTGGATACAGAATTGGCTCAGGGGCAGGAAACAGACAGTATTGGTGAATGGTTGTTTTTCTGACTGGAGGGAGGTGCACAGTGGTGTTCCCCAGGGGTCGGTACTAGGACCACTGCTTTTCTTGATATATATTAATGACTTGGGCTTGGGTGTACAGGGCACAATTTCAAAATTTGCAGATGACACAAAACTTGGAAGGGTAGTAAACAGTGAGGAGGATAGTGATAGACTTCAAGAGGATATAGACAGGCTGGTGGAATGGGCAGACACGTGGCAGATGAAATTTAATGCAGAAAAATGCGAAGTGATACATTTCAGTAGGAAGAACGAGGAGAGGCAATATAAACTAGAGGGCACAATTCTAAAAGGGGTACAGGAACAGAGAGATCGGGGGTATATGTGCACAAATCATTGAAGGTGGCAGGGCAGGTTGAGAAAGCGGTTAAAAAAGCATACGGGACCCTGGGCTTCATAAATAGAGGCATAGAGCACAAAAGTATGGAAGTCATGATGAACCTTTATAAAACACTGGTTCGGCCACAACTGGAGTATTGTGTCCAGTTCTGGGCACCACATTTTAGGAAAGATGTGAAGGTCTTAGAGAGGTTGCAGAAGAGATTTACTAGAATGATTCCAGAGATGAGGGACTTTAGTTACGTGGATAGACTGGAGAAGCTGGGATTGCTCTCCTTGGACAGAGATGGTTGCGGCGAGATTTAATAGAGGCATTCAAAATCATGAAGGGTCTAAACAGAGTAGATAGAGAGAAACTGTTCCTATTGGCGGAAGGGTCAAGAACCAGAGGGCGTAGATTTAAGGTGATTTGCAGAAGAACCAAAGGTGACATGAGGAAAAACTTTTTTACACAGCGAGTGGTTATGATCTGGAATGCACTGCCCGAGGGGGTGGTGGAGGCAGATTCAATCGTGGCCTTCAAAAGGGAACTGGATAAGTACTTGAAAAGAAAAAAATGTACAGGGCTACGGGGATAGGGTGGGGGAGTGGGACTAGCTGGATTGCTCTTGCATAGAGCCGGTGTGGACTCGATGGGCCGAATGGCCTCCTTCCATGCTGTAACCTTTCTATGATTCTATTAGAGTTATTTGAGGGTGTTACTAGCAGGGTAGATAAGGGGGAGCCAGTGGATGTAATATATTTGGATTTTCAAAAGGCATTTGATAAGGTGCCACATAAGAGGTTGTTACAAAAGATTAGGGCTCATGGGATTGGGGGTAATACATTAGCATGGATAGAGGATTGGTTAACGGACAGAAAACAGAGAGTAGGAATAAACGGGTCATTTTCAGGTTGGCAGTTTGTAACTAGTGGGGTGCTGCAAGGATCAGTGCTTGGGCCTCAGCTGTTTACAATATATATCAATGACTTAGATGAGGGGACCGAGTGTAATGTTTTCTGATAATACAAAGCTAGGTGGGAAAGTAAGCTATGAGGAGGATATAAAGAGGTTGCAAAGGGATATAGACAGGTTAAGTGAGTGGGCAAGAAGGTGACAGATGGAGTATAATGTGGGGAAATGTGAGATTATCCACTTTGGTAGGAAGTCTGGAAAAGCAGAATATTTTTTAGAAGGTGAGAGCCTAAGAAATGATGGTATTCAGAGAGATTTGGATGTCCTTGTACACGAATCACAGAAAGTTAACATGCAGGTACAGCAAGCAATTAGTAAGGCAAATGGTATCTTAGCCTTTATTGCAAGAGGTTTGGAGTATAAGATTAAGGAGGTTATATTATATAGGGTTCTGGTGAGACCACACCTGGAGCACTGTGTATAGTTTTGGTCTCCTTACCTAAGGGAGGATATACTTGCCTTAGAGGGGGTGCAACGAAGGTTCACTAGATTAATTCCTGGGATGAGAGGGTTGTCCTGTGAGGAGAGATTGAGTAGAATGGGCCTATACTCTCTGGAGTTTAGAAGAATGAGAGGTGATCTCATTGAAACGTATAACATTCTTAGAGGGCTTGACAGGGTAGATGCTGAGATAATGTTTCCCCGGCTGGAGAGTCTAGAACTAGGGGTCAGTCTCAAGATAAGGGGTCGGCCATTTAGGACCGAGGTGAGGAAAAATTTCTTCACTCAAAGAGTTGTGAATCTTTGGAATTCTCTACCCCAAAGGGCTGTGGATGCTCAGTCGTTGAGTATATTCAAGACTGAGATTGATAGATATTTGGACACCAAGGGAATCAAGGGATATGGGGATAGGGCAGGAAAGTGGAATTGAGGTTGAAGATCAGCCGTGGTCTTATTGAATGGTGGAGCAGGCTCGAGGGGCTGTATGGCCTACTCCTGCTCCTATTTCTTATGTTCTTATGTTCTTATCTCTGTAACCTCCTCCAGCAGTACCACCCGCCGAGATCTCTGTGCCCCTCTAATTCTGGCCTCTTGTGCAACCCCAGTTTACTTCACAACTGGCGGCCTTACCTTCAGCTGACTAGGCCCTAAGCTCTGGAATTCCCTCCCAAATCCTCTCCTCTCTACCTCTCTCTCCTTCCTTAAAGGCTACCTCTTTAACCAAACTACCTGTCCTAATATCTGCTGATGTGGCAAGGTTTCAAATTTTGTCTGATAACGATCCTGTGAAGTGTCTCAGGGCGTTTTACTATGTTAAAGGCGCTATATAAATTCAAGTTGTTTTTGTTGTTGTCAGTGTGTAAAGTTATTACTGGGGTGGGAGGTCAGTGTGTGAGGTTATTACTGGGAATGGGAGGTCAGTGTGTGAGGTTATTACTGGGAATGGGAGGTCAGTGTGTGAGGTTATTACTGCGGGTATGAGGTCAGTGTGTGAGATTATTACTGCGGGTGTGAGGTCAGTGTGTGAGATTATTACTTTGGGTGGGAGGACAGTGTGTGAGGTGATTACTGGAGGTGGGAGGTCAGTGTGTGAGGTTATTACTGTGGGTGTGAGGTCATTGTGTGAGGTTATTACTGTGGGTCTGAGGTCAGTGTGTGAGGTCATTACTACGGCTGTGAGGTCAGTGTGTGTGGTTATTACTGCAGGTGTGAGGCCAGTGTGAGGTTGTTACTGGGGGAATGAGGTCAGTGTGTGAGTTTATTACTAGTTGTGTGAGGTCATTGTGTGAGGTTATTACTTGGGGTGTGAAGTCAGTGTGAGATTATTACTGTGGGTCTGAGGTCAGTGTGTGAGGTTATTACTGCGGGTGTGAAGTCAGTGTGTGAGGTCATTACTGCGGGTGTGAAGTCAGTGTGAGATTATTACTGTGGGTCTGAGGTCAGTGTGTGAGGTTATTACTGCAGATGTGAGGTCAGTGTGTGAGATTATTACTGGTGGTGTGAGGTCAGTGTGTGAGATTATTACTGTGGGTCTGAGGTCAATGTATGAGGTTATTACTGCAGATGTGAGGTCAGTGTTTGAGGTTATTACTGGTGGTGTGAGGTCAGTGTGTGAGATTATTACTGGTGGTGTGAGGTCAGTGTGTGAGGTTATTACTGCAGATGTGAGGTCAGTGTGTGAGATTATTACTGGTGGTGTGAGGTCAGTGTGTGAGATTATTACTGTGGGTCTGAGGTCAATGTGTGAGGTTATTACTGCAGGTGTGAGGTCAGTGTGTGAGATTATTACTGTGGGTCTGAGGTCAACGTGTGAGGTTATTACTGCAGATGTGAGGTCAGTGTGTGAGGTTATTACTGCAGGTGTAAGGTCAGTGTGTGAGGTTATTACTGCGGGTCTGAGGTCAATGTGTGAGGTTATTACTGCAGATGTGAGGTCAATGTGTGAGGTTATTACTGCAGATGTGAGGTCAGTGTGTGAGGTTATTACTGCGGGTCTGAGGTCAATGTGTGAGGTTATTACTGCAGATGTGAGGTCAATGTGTGAGGTTATTACTGCAGATGTGAGGTCAATGTGTGAGGTTATTGCTGCAGATGTGAGGTCAGTGTGTGAGGTTATTACTGCGGGTCTGAGGTCAGTGTGTGAGGTCATTACTACGGGTGTCCGGTCAGTGTGTGAGATTATTACTGCGGGTCTGAGGTCAGTGTGTGAGGTTATTACTGCGGGTCTGAGGTCAGTGTGTGAGGTTATTACTGCGGGTCTGAGGTCAATGTGTGAGGTTATTACTGCGGGTCTGAGGTCAGTGTGTGAGATTATTACTGCGGGTGTCCGGTCAGTGTGTGAGATTATTACTGCGGGTGTCCGGTCAGTGTGTGAGGTTATTACTGCGGGTGTCCGGTCAGTGTGTGAGGTTATTACTGCGGGTGTCCGGTCAGTGTGTGAGGTTATTACTGCGGGTCTGAGGTCAGTGTGTGCGGGTGTAACTACAACAACTGTGTGTCTGCTTCTGTTTCTGCCCACTTACAATGGGGTATTTCTGTACGGTTACTTATGGTTAATTGGGTTCCTGGTCACTGTGGGGTGGTGTTACTGAGCCGCCCTGACCAGGAAAGTCCAAGGTCCAGTCCTATTCTCCGTTTTTCCAATGCCGCTCTGCTAATTTCCAAGTTTCCCCAGTGCAATACTCCCCGTGTTATACAATATTAACTCGCACCAAGTGTTATGCACCCATCACCCCTGTGCTCACTGACCTACATTGACTCCCAGTCCGGCATCACTAAACTTTAAAATTCTCATACTTTTGTTGAAATCCCTCCATAGCCTCGCCCCTCCCTATCTCTGTAACCTCCTCCAGCCCTACAAGTCTCCGAGATCTCTGTCCTCCAATTTTGGCCTCTTGCACATCCCCGATTTCCCTAGTTCCACCATTGGCGACCATGCCTTCAGCTGCCTAGGCCCTAACCTCTGGAATTCCCTCCCCTCACCTTCCCTCTCTGCTCCATTGTTCCCCACCTTGATGTACGTGCTCTAGATCCTGATATTACAGTACGGGCCGAGATTTTGGAGTGTGCAGATTGCTCATCAACATCTGGTATTTGGGGCAGAATTCCCTTCCACACCATTACTCGAAGCTTGCCATTTTTTGGTTGGGGGGGTGGGGGGGATAGAGGATCACCCCTCCATCTGCTGCCCCTACATCAAGTGTCTGGGGGCGTTCCTGGGCTACCCCAAGAATTCCGCATGATCTGCCCCAGTAAAGTCTGAATGGAACTTCCATCAGCTGAGATCTGCCCTGGGTGCTGTTTGGACCTTCTGATAGTCCCCAGACCTCCCGATCCAAGGTGGGAGCTGATTTGATTGCCATTTGCCTGGGATAGAATGAGCTCCCTTCCAATACGAAGACTCTTACTACTTGAGTTCTCCTTGGCCTCGGGGGGATCCTCAGTCAGACTAGCTGTGGGCCGCCTCCCCTTACAAGGGCGGATCGAGGTGGCCGTGCTCAAGCCCCTTGCAGGTCCCGGCGGCCCGTACGACTGCGACCCTGTCTCTTTTCAGTTCAGGGGCAGGATCTTCGTGCATGTCTATGGGGGTCCTTATCTTGTGTCGGTGGAGTGAGACCCATCGCGCCCATTTGACAATACTTGCAGCCAAATGCAGCGAGGGTCACACGCAGGCGAGCTTGGTGATAGGACCGGGGTCTTCCCTGGTTACAGGGTACTAGGGGCTTGCAGGGAGGGAGATGAGGTTGACTCATTGTTGGTACTGTGGGGCCTTTCTCCTTGGCAGGTCCCCTGAGGGTGGTCGGGTTGTTGGTGGTTGGGTGGGTGGGAGACTGGGCTGCAGGAAGGGGCCCCGAACCCACTGGTATTTCTCCAGCTCCTGACTGGTAGATGTATGTTGTAGGGGGTGTTGGATTGAGCCTTGACATGGGGTAGGGGGTGGTGTATCTTCTTGTTGCTGGGAGCGAGGTTTCTTTGTGAGCTTCCAAGTTGGAGGAGTTCCTTTCGCTGCTGGGTACAGAGCCTTGGTTAGTTGTGCAGTGCTCTGGTTAGAACCCATCAGGAGTACTACATTCAGTTCTGGGTACTACACCTCAGGTAGGATAAATTGGCCTTGGATGGGGTGCAGCCTGTGAATGATCATCAACCGGGGCCAAATGGGATAAATTATGAGGACAGGTTGCATAGACTAGGCTTGTATTCCCTTGAGTTTAGAAGGTTGAGGGGAGATCTAATTGAGGTATTTAAAAATTATAAAGGGATTTGATCGGGTAAATACAGAGAAACTATTATCTCTGGTGGGGGAATTGAGAACAAGGAGCACAATCTCATTAGAGCTAGGCCGTTCAGGAGTGAAATCAGGAAGCACTTTTTCACACAAAAGTAGTGGAAATCTGGAAAACGTTCCCCCAAAAGGCTGTGGCCGCTGGGGGACAATTGGAGCTTTCAAGACTGAGATTGAAAGATTTTTGTTGGGTAAGGTTATCAAGGGATATGGAGCAATGGAGTTAAGATACAGATCAGCCATGATCTAATTGAATGGCGGAATGGGCTCGAGAGCCTGTTCCTATGTTCCTATGTATTAGACTGAGTGCTCATGGGCTTGGCCCAGACTGAAGGTTAGTCCCGTCGTGCCTCCAGTGGCCCCCAGAACCTCTGTGCAGAAGGGCTGGAGGATGGGGCAGGATTAGAATGTGTGCTCTTGTGGCCACAGTTTCACCAGCACTCATTGCCCAGTTTAGGTGCAATCCTGTGCAAGGTGAGGGATGTGCGGTGCAGGATTCGGAGTTGGCCTTTTCTTATTCTACTAGAGGTGGTAGTCATTAGGCCTGATCTCCGGGCCCCCTTCCAATCTTCTCTGGGGACGAGCGCCTTAAGTCATCTTCCCAGGAACCAATTAGGTCTTCTGTGTTGACTGGTGTCAAGGTGGACAGTATTGAGCAGGGGACGAGACGTCCCAGGAGAGCGGCTGTAACAGGGGTGGGCTTGCGTTGGGTTTTATAGAGCAAGGGGTGAGGCACTGGTAGATCTGGAGATAGTGGAAGTGGCCTTGTTGGGGGAGGTGAGGGCTGATTTGTTAGCTGCTGGAAGGACATGATCCAGTCTTAGGTAGGAGCTGTTCACCCAGCCTGGTGACATCTTCATCATGACACTCCTTGAAGCTGACACGGAAGGTCACTTTTTGTGCCATCGTGGAGAATGAGCCAAGGGGCACATTGGCACCTTCAGGTCGTCGGTCAGTGATACAGTTGGGTTCATCTGTGCTCCCATTGGTCCTCTGTAAGGGCTTGTAGCGGACAACATTTGCCTCCAGAGGCCTTGTTCCAGGCAGCGACGCCTTGCACTAGTGCAGGGACACTCCGCACATCTTCTTATTTAAGGAGTTGGACCCTTCTCAGGCATAAACGTGGCCACCTTCCTGCCCAGGAAAACCGGGCAATAACAACAACAACAACTTGCATTTATATAGCGCCTTTAACATAGTAAAACGTCCCAAGGGGCTTCACAGGAGCCCAATCAGACAAAAATTGACACCGAGCAAAAGAAGAAGACATTAGGACAGGTGACCAAAAGCTTGCTCAAAGAGGTAAGCTTTAAGCAGCGTCTCAAAGGAGGAGAGAGAAGTAGAGAGGTTTAGGTCCCTCAACCAACATCAATAAAACAGATAATCTGGTCAATTATCTCATTGCTGTTTGTGGAATCTTGCTGTGCACAAACTGGCTGCCGAGTTTCCTACATTACAACAGTGACCACACTTTAAAAGTACTTCATTGGCTGTAAAGTGCTTTGGGACATCCTGAAGCCGTGAAAGACGCAAAATAAATGCAAGTCTTTCTTTCTTTAGGAAGGGATTTCCTGAGTTTCAAGCCTAGACGACTGAAGGTACGTCCGCCAATGGTGGGGCGAAGGGAGTGGGGGATGGTCGAGAGTTTGTCAAGGTCCCAGAGCGAGGATGGAAGGTTCAGAGAGGCGGGAGAGCCCACTCACCTTCAGGGAGCTCGCTGTCCCCGGGACAATGAGTTGGAGAGACTGTTCCGTCTGTCCAAGACACTGGGCCAGGGAGCTGGGTTTCGGTGTCAGAATCCATGGAGTAGATTTTTGTCTGTACCCCCCGGGTATTAAACTTCGCTTGGGTGGGATGCAGAGAGGGAAATTGGGCCAGTGCGAATCCCCCTGCCCAATATTCCTCTCTGCTCTCTGCTCAGGTGATGCTTAATGCTCAGTGGATAACTCTACTCCCCAGGCTCTGTTAATAAATCACAGAAGCAAAAGAATTTGCCATAAAAATTGATTTTATTTTAAGAAGGAGACTTTTTGCTGGTCAGTTCGAAATCGATGAGGAGAGTTTACTGCTCCGTGTGTGCTGGTCAGAGTCATTCCTCAACACTGGTGTCCTTTAGGGACAGATTAACGTCAGAAATCCAATTGCACCATGTTTATTATCTCCCAGACTCCAGTATATAACCCGCTAAACACAGGGAAGCTCTTTGCGAGACCAATAGATTCTAAGGTCACACACACAATAAACTGTTACTCAGCAAACACAATTACCAGCTTCCTGCAAACGCAGAATGTGACATCTTTATAGAATCTGAACATGAGGCGACAAGAGAGACTTGGCTGAGATTTATTGGTCACACAGAGAGCTTCCTGTTTAAACCTTCCAACACATAACCTGCAGCAGTTTTAAAGCATATGTGACTTTATTATTTGATAAAAATCCCTCCCATCCCCTCCTGAAGGCACTGACTCTCGCTGGGGTGCAGTTCCACAGGCACTGACTCTCGCTGGGGTGCAGTTCCACAGGCACTGACTCTCGCTGGGGTGCAGTTCCACAGGCACTGACTCTCGCTGGGGTGCAGTTCCACGGGCACTGACTCTCGCTGGGGTACAGTTCCATGGGCACTGACTCTCGCTGGGGTACAGTTCCACGGGCACTGACTCTCTGGGGTACAGTTCCATGGGCACTGACTCTCGCTGGAATACAGTTCCATGGGCACTGACTCTCTCTCTGGTACAGTTCCATGGGCACTGACTTTCTCTGGGGTACAGTTCCATGAAGTTCCATAGAAAGGTTACAGCACAGAAGGAGGCCATTCGGCCCGTCGAGGCTGTGCCGGTTCTCAACAAGATCAATCCAGCTAGTCCCACTCCCCTGCCTTATCCCTGTAGCCCTGCCATGTTTTTCCTTTCAAGTGTTTATCCAGTTCCCTTTTGAAAGCCACAATTGAATCTGCTTCCACCACCCTTTCGGGCAGTGCATTCCAGATCACCACAACTTGCTGCGTAAAAAGGTTTTTCCACATGTCGCCTTTGGTTCTTTTGCCAATCACCTTAAATCTATGTCCTCTGGCTCTCGACCTTTCCGCCAATGTGAACTGTTTCTCTATATCTACTCTGTCTAGACCCCTCATGATTTTGTACACCTCTATCAAATCAGCTCTCAACCTTCTCTGCTCTAATCTGATATGATATAATTGCAATTACTGAGACAAGGCTGCAGGGTAACCAAGGCTGGGAGCTGAATATCCAAGGGTATTCGATATTTAGGAAGGACAGGCAAAAAGGAAAAGGAGGTGGGGTGGCGTTGTTAGTAAAGGATGAAATCAGAGCAATAGTGAGAGGATATTGGCTTAGAAAATCAAGATGTAGAATCAGTCTGGGTGGAGTTAAGGAGCACCAAGGGGCAGAAAACACTGGTGGGAGTTGTCTATAGGCCTCCAAACAGTAGTGGTAATGTAGGGGATGGGATCAAACAGGAAATTAGAGATGCATGTAACAAGGGTACTACAGTAATCATGGGCGACTTTAATCTACATATAAACTGGCCAAACCAAATTAGCAATAATACTGTGGAGGATGAATTCCTGGAGTGTGTACAAGATGGTTTTTTAGACCAGTACGTTGAGGAGTCAACCAGGGAACAGGCTATCCTAGATTGGGTATTGTACAATGAGAAGGGGTTAATTAATAATCTTGTTGTGTGGGGAAGAGTGACCATAACATGATAGAATTCTTCATTAAGATGGAAAGTGAAGTAGTCCAATCCGAAACTAGGGTCCGAAATCTAAACAAAGGAAACTACGAAGATATGAGGAGTGAGTTGGCTATGATAGATTGGGAAGCTTCATTAAAAGGCATGACGGTGGATAGGCAATGGCTAACATTAAAGGAACGAATGCATGAATTGCAACAATTATACATTCCTTTCTGGCGCAAAAACACAAAAGGAAAAGGGGCCCAACCATGGCTAACAAAAGAAATTAAGGCTAGTATTAGATCCAAAGAGGAGTCATATAAAGTTGCCAGAAAAAGTAGCAAGTCTGAGGATTGGGACCTGTTTAGAATTCAGCAAAAAAGGACCAAGAGATTGATTAAGAGGGGGAAAATCGAGTATGAGAGTAAATTTGCAAGGAACATAAAAGTGGACTGTAAAAGCTTCTACAAGTATGTAAAAAGAAAAAGATTAGTGAAGACAAATATAGGTCCCTTACAGTCAGAAACGGGAGAATTTATAATGGGGAACAAGGAAATGGCAGATAAATTAAACAAATACTTTGGTTCTGTCTTCACGGAAGAGGACACAAATAACTTCCCAGAAATGCTAGGGAACCAAGGGACTAGTGAGAAGGAGGAATTAAAGGAAATTAGTATTAGTGAAAAAATAGTGCTGGAGAAATTAATGGGACTGGAAGCCGATTAATCCCTGGGGCCTGATCATCTGCATCCCAGAGTACTAAAAGAGGTAGCCATGGAAATAGTGGATGCATTGGTTGTCATCTTCCAAAATTCTATAGATTAAAAGGTGGCAAATATAACCCCACTATTTAAAAAAGAAGGGAGAGAGAAAACAGGGAACTACAGACCGGTTAGCCGAACATCAGTAGTAGGGAAAATGCTAGAGTCTATTATAAAGGATACTTAGAAAATATCAACGGGATTAGACAAAGTCAACATGGATTTATGAAAGGGAAATCATGTTTGACAAACCTACTGGTAGAATAGATAAGGGAGAACCAGGGGGTGTGTATTTGGATTTTCAGAAGTCCTTTGATAAAGTCCCACATAAGAGGGTAGTGTGCACAATTAAAGCACATGGGATTGGGGGTAATATTCTGGCATGGATTGAAAATTGGTTAACAGACAGGAAACAGGGAGTAGGAATAAATGGGTCTTTTTCAGGGTGGCAGGCAGTGACTAGTGAGGTACCGCAGGGATCAGTGCTTGGGCCCCAGCTATTCACAATATATATCAATGATTTGGATGAAGGAACCAAATGTAATATTTCCAAGTTTGCTGATGACACAAAACTAGGTGGGATTGTGAGTTGTGAGGAGGATGCAAAGAGGCTTCACTGCAATTTAGACAAGTTGAGTGAGTGGGCAAATACATGGCGGATGCAGTATAACGTGGATAAATGTGAAGTTATCCACTTCGGAAGGAAAAACAGAAAGGCAAAGTATTATTTAAATGGTGATAGATTGGAGAATATTGATGTACAAAGGGACCTGGGTGTCCTTGTACACCAATCACTGAAAGCAAACATGCAGGTGCAGCAAGCAGTTAGGAAGGCAAATGGTATGTTGGCCTTCATTGCAAGAGGATTTGAGTATAGGAGCAAGGATGTCTTACTGCAGTTATACAGGGCCTGGGTGAGACCACACCTGGAGTATTGTGTGCAGTTTTGGTCTCCTTACCTAAGAAAGGATATACTTGCCATAGAGGGAGTGCAGCGAAGGTTCACCAAACTGATTCCTGGGATGGCAGGACTGTCGTATGAGGAGAGATTGGGTCGACTCAGCCTGTATCCACTCGAGTTTAGAAAAATGAGAGGGGATCTCATTGAAATGTATAAAATTCTGACAGGGCTAGACAGACTGGATGCAGGGAGGATGTTTCCCCTGGCTGGGGGTCCAGAACGAGAGGTCACAGTCTCAGGATATGGAGTAGGACATTTAGGACTGAGATGAGGAGAAATTTCTTCACTCAGAGGGTGGTGAACCTGTGGAATTCTCTACCACAGAAGGCTGTGGAGGCCAAATCACTGAATATATTTAAGAAGGAGATAGATAGATTTCTAGCACTGAAGGCATCAAGGAGAGAGCAGGAATATGGTATTTAGATAGAGGATCAGCCATGATCATATTGAATGGCTGAGCAGGCTTGAAGGGCCGAATGGCCTACTCCTGCTCCTATTTTCTATGTTTCTAAGGAGAACAACCCCAGCTTATCCAGTCTATCCATGTGACTGAAGTCCCTCATCCCTAGAACCATTCTCATAAATCTTTTCTGCACCCTCTCTAAGGCCTTCACATCCTTCCTAAAGTGCGATGCCCAGAATTGGACACAATACTCCAGTTGCGGCCGAACCAGTGTTTTATAAAGGTTCGTCATAACCTCCTTGCTTTTGTACTCTATGCCTCTATTTATGAAGCCCAGGATCCCCTCCGCTTTTTTAACCGCTTTCTCAACCTGCTCTGCCACCTTCAAAGATTTGAGTACATGTACCTCCAGGTCTCGCTGTTCCTGCACCTTCTTTAGAATTGTATCCTTTAGTTTATATTGCCTCTCCTCGTTCTTCCTACCAAAATGTATCACTTCGCACTTCTCTGCATTAAATTTCATCTGCCACGTGTCTGCCCATTCCACCAGCCTGTCTATGTCCTCTTGAAGTCTATCACTATCCTCCTCACTGTTCACTACACTTCCAAGTTTTGTGTCATCTGCAAATTTTGAAATTGTGCCCTGTACACCCAAGTCCAAGTCATTAATATATATCAAGAAAAGCAGTAGTCCTAGTACCAACCCCTGGGGAACATCACTGTACACCTCCCTCCAGTCCAAAAAACAACCGTTCACCACTACTCTGTTTCCTGTCCCTTAGCCAATTTCACTAATCACTGACCAACATTCACACTCAGTGTAGTTGCTCCAAACCGAAGGGAGTACAGATGAGATACAGGGCTGGCACCAATTCTCCAACCCATGCTCCCTTAGGGTGCAGGTCCCACTCTGAATGTGGGGTCAAACAATTTACCATACATTTCTCTTCAGCTACAGGATAGACACTAATGTGGGCTGGGGCAGAGGGGAGTGGGAAAAGAGAGATATGGGGGAAAAGACAGGATTGAGTAAGGGAGAGAGAGAGGTGAGAGAGACAGTTGGAGGGAGAAGGAGGGAGGGAGAAGGAGGGAGGGAGGGAGAAGGAGGGAGGGAGAAGGAGGGAGGGAGAAGGAGGGAGGGAGAAGGAGGGAGGGAGAAGGAGGGAGGGAGAAGGAGGGAGGGAGAAGGAGGGAGGGAGAAGGAGGGAGGGAGAAGGAGGGAGGGAGGGGAGGGAGGGAGGAAGACAGAGAAGGAAGGGAGATGAAGGGAAAGAGAGGGAGGGAGGAGGGGGAGAGAGAGGGATAGAGACAGAGGGAGAGTGAGAGACAGCAGGAGAGGAAGGAGAGAGGGATATAGAGGGAGGGAAGAAGGGAGAGTGAGGGAGGGAGGAATGGGTGAGAGGAAGGGAGGGAGGGAGGAAGAGGAAGAAAGTCAGGGAGGAAGGGATAAAGACATGAAGGAAAGGATGGAGAGAGAGGAAGGGAAGGAGAGATGGAGGAGAGGAAGGAGGAAGGGAATGACAGAAGGAGGAATGGAGAGAGAGAGGGAAAGGTCTCAGAGGATGATAGAGTTTATAGGGGAATATAAGGAGGTGGCAGAGACAAACCATGGAGGGACTTGAAGGCAGGGACCAGGGTTTTTAGTGTAGATGGGGGACATGTAGGTCAGTGAGATTGGGGTGGTGGGCGAGTATGACTCAGTGTGGGATATGGGCAGACGAATTCTGGGTAAGTTGAAGTTTGTGGAGAATGGGAGGCTGGCGAGGAGGATGCAGATCAAATTGAGAAAGGGAGGTTAGAGATGGGACAGTAGTTGGACAGGACAGGGGTTGAGGGTTTTTTTGAGGAAGGGGTGATGATGGCGGTTTTCAAAGGGAGTGGGATGATGACCGATGAAGGAGAGTCATTGATGATGTCCTAATGGGTAGTGGAAATCTGGAACTCTCTTCCCCCAAATAGCTGTTGAGGCTGGGGGGTCAATTGACAATTTCAAAATTGAGATTGATAGATTTTCATTGGTTAAGAGTATTGTGGGTTACGGAACCGAGGCGGGTAAATAAAGTTAAGTTACAGATCAGCTACGATTGAATTGAATGGCGGAACAGGCTTGTGGGGCCGAATGGCCTACTTCTGTTCTTAGATTCCTATGTTTCTAAGCTTTACCCTTGTCCATGATGTAACTGGCTTGGGAGCACAAATATCGAGCTGGTCAAAGTTGAAACGTGTTCCATTGCCCAGCACAGGCGTCCCTCGCCTTCGTGAGCACAGTAATCTGCCAAAATAAAAATAAATTGGATCTGTCACCCGTTCCCTGGCCTGCCTCCTATAACCCTTTAAACAGCCAGCTTGGTGTCGCCTAATTGCTACTGGATGTTGGCCGTGGCTCAGAGGTAGATCCCTTACCTCTGATTCAGAAGGTTTTGGGTTCAAATCCCACTCGAGCACCTAATCTAGTCTGAGACTCCAGTGTAGTACAGAGGGAGTACTGTAATGTTGGAGGTGTTGTCTTTCAGATGAGATGTTAAACCAATGCCCCCTCAGGTGGACGCTTCAAAAGTACTTTATTGGCTGTAAACTACCTTGGGACATCCTGAGCTTGTGAAAAACACTATAGAAATGCAAGTTCTTTCTTAAAAGGAATATCATTTAACAAAGTAGTCCTGGTTCAAG
Organism: Heptranchias perlo; assembly: GCF_035084215.1. NCBI lineage: Eukaryota > Metazoa > Chordata > Chondrichthyes > Hexanchiformes > Hexanchidae > Heptranchias > Heptranchias perlo. The sequence continues at coordinate 44,878,299 of NC_090347.1, forward strand.
CTGCATAACGTTAATGAGCAGAGTTCCCTAACAGAATAGGAAGCTGGCATGGTGGCATTGCCTGTTGGTCATGGATTAGGTGCCCAATTCATTATACACCCAATACCAGCCTTGGCCACACAGGATAGGTTTGAGGAGCTACTCCACAGTGTGGGACTCCCCAAAGTTAACCCATCCTCACACCTCCACTTATCAGCTCTGCATCCCTGGCACAGCCAGCCCACCCCCTACCCCCAGCAACACAGGGGCCACTGGGGTATATTTTTAACTTGCTGCCCAGGTGTAAAATTGGCGCTGCGGATCAGCCGCCCATTTTAGAAACCGTCCAATTTTCATTTCCATTGAAATCCACAATGCCAGCTCTATACCCGGGCGGCATGTTGAAAACCTATCCAGTTGTGTCTCATTGAGTATTTGGTCCCCTCAACGTGCTGTTACTCTGCACTAAAACCCATGCTAGTGCTGCCAGGTTGCCCAAGTGCTGGTCTCACACAGCCAGTCACAAGCCGAGTGTACCCATCACTGACTCTAGGGAAGCCCTGTTTCTAATGGGTCACCTGGCCACCGGTCTTCACGAGTCTGGGCACTTTTACATTCCGTTTGCAGGCAGTTCACGAGACCCACGTCTGGGGAATCTGACATCACTGACTCGATGTCAAAGTGCCTTCAATCAATCCCAACAACCAACACTCCTGTTCCTAACCAGTTGCTTAAACAAACGTCAAAAATAGAAATTTTTGCCTTGTAAAGACAACTTAGGAGCCAATATATTTGTGACATTAATGTGATTATAGAATCATAGAATAGTGCAGCACAGAAGGAGGCCATTCGGCCCATCGTGCCTGTGCTGGAAAGTGACTGAGGATTCACACCCATAGAACCATAGAAAAGATACAGCACAGAAGGGGGCCATTCGGCCCATCGTGTCCGCGCCGGCTTGAAGAACAACCAGGTGCCCATTCTAATCCCACCTTCCAGCACCCAGTCCGTAGCCCTGCAGCTTACAGCACTTCAGGTGCAGGTCCAGTACTTGTAGCTGCAATTTTCAAGCCGACTCATCCTGCTGAGCAGTTGGAAGGTTAGATGGGAGCAGAACTTGTATATGCAGCCTTACTGAGTCATGCTTATCAGGGAATGGATTCAGTTGCATTTGCAGCTCAGGACTGGATCGGATTCCGTGCAGAGAGCCTCTGGCAGTTTGAAATCCTACTCCGATCGCGCATATTAGATTTCAAGTGTTGATCATTACATTGCTGTTGTTCCCTAGGGTAATCCCAGCATCAGGCAATCACTGGGCCTACTAATCATGGGCACTGCGACCAATCGTAAGAGGCAAGCTGACATGCATTTCCTGCTTAAGATGGTTACTGAGGCTCTTTTACCGAGAGGTTTGGGTAATTTAAAAGCTCTGTGTGTCAAAACCGAACAGCATTTACCAGACCGATGAAAAATATGGCACGTGTTTTGTCAAACTTGCTGTCGGAATTTGCTTCCCTTCGAGTTACAATGAGCTGTTACCTGACTCCTTATAATACATGTTCCTTGGTGATACAAGAGCATTATTACAACCCAGCGCTCTGGTTCCTGAGGGTAAACACGAGATAAGGACAGCGAGAGTCAGCACTCATTACTTACTGCCGAACAATGACTCAGATCTCCGATAGATGCTGCCCAGCTTTGTATTTAAGTCACTTTGGGCTTTTTCTTTTGCTGGCTGACCTCCTCCCAGTGTGTAGGCTAAATTATTGATGGATTAAAGAAGTATTACTGCACTACATGAATTATTCATTTGCAAAAGGTTCCCAAAATGCTTCAGGAGGCTGGGAGGGTTTGCTGCTTCAGATGTTAAAGGCCCACAGTGCAGGACACCATCGAGACTGAAAAGAGTTAACAGAACAGATGAGGTAAATCAGGACGTAAAGAAAGAAAGAAGAACTTTTTTTTAATTTGTTCATGGGATGTGGGCGTCGCTGGCGAGGCCGGCATTTATTCCCCATCCCTAATTGCCCTTGAGAAGGTGGTGGTGAGCCGCCTTCTTGAACCGCTGCAGTCCGTGTGGTGAAGGTTCTCCCACAGTGCTGTTAGGAAGGGAGTTCCAGGATTTTGACCCAGTGACGATGAAGGAACGGCGATATATTTCCAAGTCGTGATGGTGTGTGACTTGGAGGGGAACGTGCAGGTGGTGTTGTTCCCATGTGCCTGCTGCTCTTGTCCTTCTAGGTGGTAGAGGGCATGGGTTTGGGAGGTGCTGTTGAAGATGTGTTTGGCGAGTTGCTGCAGTGCATCCTGTGGATGGTACACACTGCAGCCACTGTGCGCCGGTGGTGAAGGGAGTGAATGTTTAGGGTGTTGGGTGGGGTGCCAATCAAGAGGGCTGCTTTGTCCTAGATAGTGTTGAGCTTCTTGAGTGTTGTTGGAGCTGCACTCATCCAGGCAAGTGGAGAGTATTCCATCACACTCCTGACTTGTGCCTTGTAGATGGTGGAAAGGCTTTGGGGAGTCAGGAGGTGAGTCACTCGCCGCAGAATACACAGCCTCTGCATTAAAATAGCGCCTTTCACAATCTCAGGCTGCCCCAAAGCGCATTACAGCCAATGAAGTTCTTTTAAAGTGCAGTCACTGTTGTAATGTAGGAAAGGCAGCAGCCAATCTGCGCACAGCAAGATCCCACAAACAGCAATGTGATAATGACCAGATCATCTGTCTTAGTGAAGTTGGTTGAGAGGCAAATATTGGCCCAGGACATTAGGGAGAACTCCCCTGGGCTTCTTCGAATAGTGCCATAGGATCCTTTAAGCTAACAATTATTTAGATTTAGGCCAACAGGGAGTGGTGTCGAAATTTGCAGATGGTCCCAAAATATGAGGTATAGTTAATTCTTCAGAAGACCAAAGGAAGCGGCAAAGGGATATTGGTAAGTATGGGGAATGGGCTAAAAAGTAGCAGATGGAATTCAGTATCAGTAAGTGTGAAGTGATGAATTCTGGTAAAACAAATAGCAGCAGTAATTATACTGTGAGTGGAAGCAGGCTCGATGCTGGGGAAGAGCAGAGGGAGGTCCAGGTTCACAGGATGTAAATAAAAAGCTAATAGAATTCGAGGTTATACCACGAGGTATAGAATATAAAAGCCAAGAGATAATGATGAGCCTACAAAAAACTTAATAAGACCCGTTCTCCACCCCGCCCGTTCTCCACCCCGCCTGTTAAACATTCCACCCATTAACAGCTATAATTATGGGGGATTTTAACTATCATATTAACTGGACAAATCAAATTGGGCAGGGCAGCCTTGAGGAAGAATTTATTGAGTGTATTAGGGATGGATTTCTTGAGCAGTATGTAACTGATCTTACAAGGGGGCAAGCAACCTTGGACCTGGTCCTGTGTAATAAGCCAGGATTAATTAATAATATCCTAGTTAAGGATCCCCTTGGAATGAGTGACCATAACATGGTTACATTCCATATCCAATTAGAGGGTGAGAAGGTTGTTTCTCAAACAAGCGTTCTGAGCTTGAATAAAGGAGACTATGATGGTATGAGAGCGGAATTGATTAAAGTGGACTGGGAAAATAAATTAAAGGGTAAGACGGTACATGAGCAGTGGTGTTCATTCGAGGAGTTATTTTACAACTTTCAAAAAATATATATTCCACTGAGGAAAAAAGGGTGTAAAAGAAATGACAGCCATCCGTGGCTAAGTAAAGAAATTAAGGATAGTATCCGACTAAAAACAAGGACATATAAGGTAGCCAAACTTAGTGGGAGGATAGAAGATTGGGAAGTCTTCAAAAGACAGCAAAAAGTAACTAAAGGATTGATTAAGAAAGGGAAGATAGATTATGAAAATAAATTAGCAAAAAATATAAAAACAGATAGCAAGAGTTTCTACAGTTATATAAAAAGAAAAAGGGTGGCTAAGGCAAACGTAGGTCCCTTAGAGGATAAGACCGGGAAATTAATGGTGGGAAACATGGAGATGGCAAAAATGCTGAACAAATATTTTGTTTCAGTCTTTACGGTAGAGGACACTAAGAATATCCCAACACTGGACAAACAGGGGGCTCTAGTGGGGGAGGAGCTAAATACGATTAAAATCACGAAGGAATTGGTACTCAGTAAATTAATGGGACTCAAGGCGGATAAATCCCCTGGACCTGATGGCTTACATCCTAGGGTCTTGAGGGAAGTGGCAGTAGGGATTGTGGATGCTTTGGTAATAATTTTCCAAAATTCTCTGGACTTGGCAAAGGTCCCGGCAGATTGGAAAACTGCCAATGTAACACCCTTATTTAAAAAGGGTAGTCGGCAGAAGGCTGGAAATTATAGACCAGTTAGCCTAACATCTGTGGTGGGTAAAATTTTGGAGTCTATTATTAAGGAGACAGTAGCGGAACATTTGGATAAACATAATTTAATAGGACAAAGTCAGCATGGCTTTACGAAGGCGAAGTCATGTCTTACAAATTTGCTTGAGTTCTTTGAGGACATAACGTACAGGGTGGATAAAGGGGAAGCAGTGGACGTAGTGTATTTAGACTTCCAGAAGGCATTCGACAAGGTGCCACATAAAAGATTATTGCTCAAGATAAAGAATCACTGGATTGGGGGTAATATTCTGGCATGGGTGGAGGATTGGTTATCTAACAGGAAGCAGAGAGTTGGGATAAATGGTTCATTCTCGGACTGGCAACCAGTAGCCAGTGGTGTTCCGCAGGGGTCGGTGCTGGGTCCCCAACTCTTTACAATCTATATTAACGATTTGGAGGAGGGGACCGAGTGTATCATATCAAAGTTTGCAGATGATACAAAGATGGGAGGGAAAGTGGAGAGTGAGGAGGACATAAAAAACCTACAAGGGGATATAGACAGGCTGGGTGAGTGGGCGGAGATTTGGCAGATGCAATACAATATTGGAAAATGTGAGGTTATGCACTTTGGCAGGAAAAATCAGAGAGCAAGTTATTATCTTAATGGCGTGAAACTGGAAAGTACTGCAGTACAAAGGGATCTGGGGGTCCTAGTGCAAGAAAATCAAAAAGTTAGTATGCAGGTGCAGCAGGTGATCAAGAAAGCCAACGGAATGTTGGCGTTTATTGCTCGGGGGATAGAATATAAAAACAGGGAGGTATTGCTGCAGTTATATAAGGTATTGGTGAGACCGCACCTGGAATACTGCATACAGTTTTGGTGTCCATACTTAAGAAAAGACATACTTGCTCTCGAGGCAGTACAAAGAAGGTTCACTCGGTTAATCCCGGGGATGAGGGGGCGGACATATGAGGAGAGGTTGAGTCGATTGGGACTCTACTCATTGGAGTTCAGAAGAATGAGAGGCGATCTTATTGAAACATATAAGATTGTGAAGGGGCTTGATCGGGTGGATGCGGTAAGGATGTTCCCAAGGATGGGTGAAACTAGAACTAGGGGGCATAATCTTAGAATAAGGGGCTGCTCTTTCAAAACTGAGATGAGGAGAAACTTCTTCACTCAGAGGGTAGTAGATCTGTGGAATTTGCTGCCCCAGGAAGCTGTGGAAGCTACATCATTACATAAATTTAAAACAGAAATAGACAGTTTCCTAGAAGTAAAGGGAATTAGGGGCTATGGGGAGCGGGCAGGAAATTGGACATGAATTTAGATTTGAGGTTAGGATCAGATCTTATTGAATGGCGGAGCAGGCTCGAGGGGCCGATTGGCCTACTCCTGCTCCTATTTCTTATGTTCTTATTATGCATGAAGCCCGTTATACACCCCGCCCGTTATGTGCACCCCACACTTATAAACCATGCCTGTTATGCACCCCTCCAGTTATACACCACGCTCATTAAACATTCAACCCATTATAGGCCCCGCCCGTTGTTCACCCCGCCCGTTGTTCACCCCGCCCGTTGTTCACCCCGCCCGTTGTTCACCCCGCCCGTTGTTCACCCCGCCCGTTGTTCACCCCGCCCGTTGTTCACCCCGCCCGTTGTTCACCCCGCCCGTTGTTCACCCCGCCCGTTGTACACACGCTGATTATACCCATTGCACACCCTGCCCATTATACACCCTGCCCGATATAGACATACCCGTTATACATTCCACCCATTATACACCCCGCCTGCTATACACCCCATCCGTTGAATTCAACTGCCCGTTATATGTATCGCCCGTTACGCACCCCGCCCGTTATACACACACCTGTTATACACATGCCCATTATACATATGTCCGTTATGCACATTGCCCGTTATACAATCCGCACATTATACAATGCGTCCTTTGTACACATGTCCGTTATGCACACACCCACATTATACAATCCACCCATTATACATGTACCAGTTATACACATGTCGGTTATACACATGCCTGTTACACACTCTGCCCTTTATACGCACGCCCGTTAAACATGCCGCCTATTACACACCCAGCTGGTCATATGACACGCCCATTATATACCCCTCCCGTTATACATCCCACCCGTTATATGCCCTGCCCGTTATACAACTCACCCGTTATACATCCCACCCATTAAACACCCACCCGTTATACATTTCACCAGTTATCCACCACATCCGTTATATAGCTCGTTACACTCCCCGCTTGTTATACATTCCGACCGTTATACACCACGACCGATATACAGCACACAATTTAAACATTCCGCCCATTATACAGACCCCCTGTTATACACCCTGTCCATTATACACCCCGTCATTAAAAACCAAGCCCATTATATATTACGCCGTTATACACCACACTATTAATCATTTGGCCCATTATGCACCCGCCCATTGCACACTCCATCCGCTATACACCAAACCCGTTAGACACCCCGCCCGTCATAAACCCCGCCAGTTATACACCCCGCCAGTTATACACCCCGCCAGTTATACACCCCGCCCGTTATACACCCCGCCCGTTATACACCCCGCCCGTTATACACCCCGCCCGTTATACACCCCGCCCATCATAAACCCCGCCAGTTATACACCAAACCCGTCATAAACCCCGCCCGTCATAAACCCCGCCCGTCATAAACCCCGCCCGTCATAAACCCCGCCCGTCATAAACCCCGCCCGTCATAAACCCCGCCCGTCATAAACCCCGCCCGTCATAAACCCCGCCCGTCATAAACCCCGCCCGTCATAAACCCCGCCCGTCATAAACCCCGCCCGTCATAAACCCCGCCCGTCATAAACCCCGCCCGTCATAAACCCCGCCCGTCATAAACCCCGCCCGTCATAAACCCCGCCCGTCATAAACCCCGCCCGTCATAAACCCCGCCCGTCATAAACCCCGCCCGTCATAAACCCCGCCCGTCATAAACCCCGCCCGTCATAAACCCCGCCCGTCATAAACCCCGCCCGTCATAAACCCCGCCCGTCATAAACCCCGCCCGTCATAAACCCCGCCCGTCATAAACCCCGCCCGTCATAAACCCCGCCCGTCATAAACCCCGCCCGTCATAAACCCCGCCCGTCATAAACCCCGCCCGTCATAAACCCCGCCCGTCATACACCCCGCCCTGTTATACACCCCGCCCTGTTATACACATGCCCGTTACGCACACTGCCTGTTATACAATTCGCACGTTATACACATGCCCGTTATCCACACACCCCTGTTATGCAACCCGCCCGTTATACACATGACTGTTACACCTGCCCGTTATACATACAGCCATTAAACATGCCGCCCATTACACACCCAACTCATCATACGCCATGGCCATTATACATCCCACCCGTTATATGCCCCGTCCGTTATACAACTCGCCCGTTATACACCCTGCCCGTTATACATTCCACCAGTTATCCACCCCATCCGTTACATACCCGCTCGTTACACTCCCCGCCTGTTATACACCAAGCCTATTATACACCACGACTGATGTACAGCACACAATTTAAACATTCTGCCCTTTATAAAGACCGCCCATTATATACCCACCCATTATACACACCCTGCCGTTATACACCAAGCCTGTTGTACACTCCCTCCGTTATACACCCCAAACGTTATACACCGCGTCTGGTATATACCACGCCCATAAAACATTCTGCCCGTTGTACGCCCCGCCCGTTGTACGCCCCGCCCGTTGTACGCCCCGCCCGTTGTACGCCCCGCCCGTTGTACGCCCCGCCCGTTGTACGCCCCGCCCGTTGTACGCCCCGCCCGTTGTACGCCCCGCCCGTTGTACGCCCCGCCCGTTGTACGCCCCGCCCGTTGTACGCCCCGCCCGTTGTACGCCCCGCCCGTTGTACGCCCCGCCCGTTGTACGCCCCGCCCGTTGTACGCCCCGCCCGTTGTACGCCCCGCCCGTTGTACGCCCCGCCCGTTGTACGCCCCGCCCGTTGTACGCCCCGCCCGTTGTACGCCCCGCCCGTTATGCACTTCACCCGATATAAACTCTGCCCATTATACAGCGCCCATTATATACCTCTCCTTTATACACCAACTCGTTATACATCCGCCTGTTAAACACCCTGCCTGTTATACTCTCGCCATTATGCACCCCGCCCATTATACACCCCGCCCGTTATACACCCGCCCATTCTACATATACCCGTTATAAGCCCCACCCGTAATACGCCCCGCCCGTAATACGCCCCGCCCATTATACCCTCGTCCATTATACAGCACCCATTATATACCTCTCCTTTATACACCAACTCGTTATACATCCGCCTGTTAAACACCCTGCCTGTTATACTCTCGCCGTTATGCGCCCCGCCCGTTATGCGCCCCGCCCGTTATGCGCCCCGCCCGTTATGCGCCCCGCCCGTTATGCGCCCCGCCCGTTATGCGCCCCGCCCGTTATGCGCCCCGCCCGTTATGCGCCCCGCCCGTTATGCGCCCCGCCCGTTATGCGCCCCGCCCATTATGCGCCCCGCCCATTATGCGCCCCGCCCATTATGCGCCCCGCCCATTCTACATGTACCCGTTATACATCCTGCCCATTATACATCCTGCCCATTATACATCCTGCCCATTATACATCCTGCCCATTATACATCCTGCCCATTACACATTCCGCCCGTTATATACCAAGCCCTTTCTCCAGTCCGCTCGCTTTTTTTTTCGTTCATGGGATGTGGGCATCGCTGGCAAGGCAGCATTTATTGCCCATCCCTAATTGCCCTTGAGAAGGTGGTGGTGAGCCGCCTTCTTGAACCGCTGCAGTCCGTGTGGTGAAGGTTCTCCCACAGTGCTGTTAGGAAGGGAGTTCCAGGATTTTGACCCAGCGATGATGAAGGAACGGCGATATATTTCCAAGTTGGAATGGTGTGTGACTTGGAGGGGAACGTGCAGGTGGTGTTGTTCACATGTACCTGCTGCCCTGGTCCTTCGAGGTGGTAGAGGTGCTGTCGAAGAAGCCTTGGCGAGTTGCTGCATTGCATCCTGTGGATGGTACACACTGCAGCCACTGTGCGCTGGTGGTGAAGGGAGTGAATGTTTAGGGTGGTAGATAGGGTGCCAATCAAGCGGGCTGCTTTGTCCTGGATGGTGTCGAGCTTCTTGAGTGTTATTGGAGCTGCACTCATCCAGGCAAGTGGAGAGTACTCCATCACATTCCTGACTTGTGCCTTGTAGATGGTGGAAAGGCTTTGGGGAGTCAGGAGGTGAGTCACTCGCCGCAGAATACCCAGCTTCTGACCTGCTCTTGTAGCCACAGTATTTATATGGCTGGTCCAGTTAAGTTTCTGGTCAGTGGTGACTCCCAGGATGTTGATGATGGGGGATTCGGCGATGATAATGCCGTTGAATGTCAAGGGGAGGTGGTTAGACTCTCTCTTGTTGGAGATGGTCATTGCCTGGCGAGAATGTTACTTGCCACTTATGAGCCCAAGCCTGGATGTTGTCCAGGTCTTGCTGCATGCGGGCACGGACTGCTTCATTGTCTGAGGGGTTGCAAATGGAACCGAACACTGTGCAATCATCAGCAAACATCCCCATTTCTGACCTTTATGATGGAGGGAAGGTCATTGATGAAGCAGCTGAAGATGGTTGGGCCTAGGACACTGCCATGAGGAACTCCTGCAGCAATGTCCTGGGGCTGAGATGTCTACAACAACCACTACCATCTTCCTTTGTGCTAGGTCTGACTCCAGCCACTGGAGAATTTTCCCCCTGATTCCCATTGACTTCAGTTTTACTCGGGCACCTTGGTGCCACACTCGGTCAAATGGTGCCTTGAAGTCAAGGGCAGTCACTCTCACCTCACCTCTGGAATTCAGCTCTTTTGTCCATGTTTGGACCAAGGCTGTAATGAGGTCTGGAGCCGAGTGGTCCTGGCGGAACCCAAACTGAGCATCGGTGAGTAGGTTATTGGTGAGTAAGTGCTGCATGAACGAATAAAAAAAAAGCGAGCGAACTGTATAACAGGCGGAATGTGTAATTGGCGGGGTGTATAACGGGAATAGGTAGAGTGGGCGGGTGTCGACGACACCTTCCATCACTTTGCTGATGATTGAGAGTAGACCAATGGGGCGGTAATTGGCCGGATTGGATTTGTCCTGCTTTTTGTGGACAGGACATACCTGGGCAATTTTCCACTTTGTCGGGTAGATGCCAGTGTTGTAGCTGTACTGGAACCGTTTGGCTAGAGGTGCAGCTAGTTCTGGAGCACAAGTCTTCAGCACTACAGCCGGGATGTTGTCGGGGCCCATAGCCTTTTCTGTATCCAGTGCACTCAGCCATTTCTCGATATCACGTGGAGTGAATCGAGTTGGCTGAAGACTGGTTTCTGTGATGGTGGGGATATTGGGAAGAGGCTGAGATGGATTATCCACTCGGCACTTCTGGCTGAAGATGGTTGCAAACGCTTCAGCCTTGTCTTTTGCACTCACATGCTGGACTCCGCCATCATTGAGGATGGGGATGTTCATGGAGCCTCCTCCTCCCGTTAACTGTTTAATTGTCCACCACCATTCACGACTGGATGTGGCAGGACTGCAGAGCTTTGATCTGATCCGTTGGTTGTGGAATCGCTTAGCTCTGTCTATAACATGTTGCTTCCACTGTTTAGCATTCACGTAGTCCTGAGTTATAGCTTCACCAGGTTGGCACCTCATTTTTAGGTATGCCTGGTGCTGCTCCTGGCATGCTCTTCTACACTCCTCATTGAACCAGGGTTGATCCTCTGGCTTGTTGGTAATTGCAAAGTGAGGAATATGCCAGGCCATGAGGTTACAGATTGTGCTGGAATACAATTCTGCTGCTGCTGATGGCCCACAGCGCCTCATGGATGCCGAGTTTTGAGCTGCTAGATCAGTTCTGAATCTATCCCATTTAGCACGGTGGTAGTGCCACACAACACGTTGGATGGTGTCCTCAGTGTGAAGGCGGGACTTCATCTCCACAAGGACTGTGCGGTGGTCAGTCAAGGGCAATTAGGAATGGGCAATAAATGTTGGCCTCGCCAACGACGCCCACATCCCATGAATGAATAAAAAAAAAAGTTCTACCAATACTGTCATGGACAGATGGATCTGTAGATTGGTGAGGACAAGGTCAAGTAGGTTTTTCCCTCATGTTGGTTCACTCACCACCTGCCGCAGGCCCAGTCTGGCAGCTGTGTCCTTCAGGACTCGGCCAGCTCGGTCAGTCGTGGTGCTACCGAGCCACTCTTGATGATGGACATTGAAGTCCCCCACCCAGGGTACATTCTGTGCCCTTGCTACCCATAGTGGGATATTCACCCCGCCCGATATACGCCCCGCCCGTTAAACACGCCGCCCATTAAACGCGCCCCGCCCATTATGCTCCCCGCCCTTTATACACCCCGCGCGTTGTGCGCCCCGCCCATTGCGCGCCCCGCCCATTATACACCTTGCCTGTTTTATACCCCGCCCGTTATACATTCCGCCCGTTATGCGTCCAGTTCATTATACACACTGCCCGTTATGCACCCCACCCAATACACACCCTATCCATTATATGGAGATCGATAGATTTTTGTTCGGTAAGGATATCAAGGGTTATAGAACAAACACATGTAAATGGAGTTGCAATACAGATCAGCCATGATATAATCGTGGAACAGCTCGTTTAAAGGCTCAGAACAGTTTGGTGAATGAATCCCAGTTCACCAAGTGAGTCCCAGTTCAGCCAGTGAATCCCAGCTCTGCCAGTGACCCCCAGTTCAGCCAGCGAATCCCAGTTCAGCCAGCGAATCCCAGTTACTGATTTTTTTTTTCTTCTGTCCTTTCAGCGGTGATCCTGACAAATGTGACATTTGGGGAAATGCGCCTCTTCATTTGGCCGCCGCCAATGGCCACCTCAACCTCCTTTCCTTTCTGGTGTCGTTTGGGGCAAATATCTGGTGCCTGGACAATGATTACCATACTCCACTGGACATGGCGGCCATGAAGAGTCACATGGAATGCATCCGCTATCTCGACTCCATTGCTGCCAAACAGACCACCCTGAATCCCAAACTGGTCAGCAAGCTGAAGCAGAAGGCCTTCAAGGATGCCGAGAGACGCATCAAAGAGTGCGCAAAGCTGCAGAAGAGGCACCACGAGAGAATGGAGAAGAGGTACAAAAAGGAGGTGATGGACTCCTCAGACACCATGAGCTTCTCCAGCTACTCCAGCAGCACGCTGAGTCGTCAGCTGCAGCGCATGTCCATCATGGCGTCGGTGCCCTACTCTCAGGCCACTCTCAACGCCACCGCCAAGGGGAAGACTAAGATCCAGAAAAAGCTGGAAAGGAAGAAACAAGTGGAGGGAACCTTCAAGATATACGAGGACGGGCGCAAGAGTGTCCACTCCCTGTCCGGCCTTCAGCTGAGCAACGACGTGATGTTTGTCAAACAGGGGACTTACGCCAGTCCTAAGGACAAGATGAGATGCAACATCCGGGAGATGTTTGCTAATGAGGAGGACGCGGTGTCACACGCCATTAGTGACCCCGGGTTCCACATGGACATGGCCTATTCTGACGTCAGCACCGACTCAGGCCACGAGTCCCTCTTCAATCGGCCTGGCCTGGGGACGATGGTCTTCCGCAGGAATTACGTGAGCGGGGGCCTCTTCGGGATCGGACCCGACGGCGGAGAGACGGTGGGCAACAGTGAGGTGAAGAGTGTGGGCGTCAGGCTGCGGAGCCGGCTCCAGCGGTCGACCAGCGTCAACGACAGCATCGGCAGCGCCCACAGTTTACAGGAGAGGAACGCGGAGGAGCTGCCGTGGGAAGAGGAAGAGCTGGGCCTCGACGATGACCACGAGCCTGAGACCAGCCCCCTGGAAACATTCTTGGCCTCCCTGAGCATGTTTGAGTTTGTGCCGATCTTCAAGAAGGAGAAGATTGACCTCGAAGCCCTGATGCTTTGCTCAGAGGAGGATCTGAAAAGCATAAACGTTCCATTGGGACCCAGGAAGAAAATCATGGAGGGCATTCAGAGGAGGCAGCAAGCTCTAGAGGAGCCCGATAAACTGGATGACACAAGTCTGTGAGTGCCAGTGGGAGGGGCAGTTTTGCTGGTTTTCAGAGAGAAAGACAGAGAGAGCAGCTCATTGAAATAGGGCTCGAAACAAGCCACCTGTAAACTGAGAGATTTTGCAACGAGCGAGGACGATAAGACAATGTGTTAAAGGTATGTAAGGTAACCGAGACATTCACACTTTCACACTTTGGTATCATCTTTGCAAGGAACTGGGAGAGGTGTGGCAGCCAGGCAACGTACGTGAGGGGAGGGTTCATGAAGGTGTCACTCCAAGCAATGAGCCCCACTTATTGGGAGCTGACCATGGGAAGTCGCAGGCTCCCCAACCTTGTACTCATTATTGGATGGCACATTTGTAAAACCGTCCCTCTTGCTGTCAAATGACTTTGTTCAAGTATTTCTGATGCTTCTCAATGGTCTAATGGGGACAATGCAAACAATGGACTGCAAAGTCACAAAATCTCCTGATTTGACCCTAATTTGTGCTGTTAACTGATCCCATCTGGGGTTGTAATTGGGTCCTACAACTAATTTCAGCTTCTCTGGGAGAGGAAAGCTCAGGGGATTCCTCCTCCTGATCACTAACTACTCACTCTTGCTCAGTATTGCACTGGGAGTGTCAGTCTGGATTATGGGCTCAAGTCTCTGGAGTAGGAGCTTGAACCCATGACCTTCTGACTCAGGGGTGAGAGTGCTCCCACTGAGCCACGGCTGACAATGACTCTGGTAGGTTATAGCCTAAGCCATAGTCTAGTGAAGTGACTGCCTTTCAATGTGATGCAACCAATGAGGCAAAATACAGTAAGAAGGGGTTTCTGTTTAGTCTCTAGGCACGGTACAGATTGCCTAGATATGGACCGGTAAAGGTAAATGAGAATAAGGACTCAAAGATAAGAGTGATCTGAGGCGATGAACCTGACAGAGTATCTACAGTAAAAACCCCAAAACATAACATTGGGTTTCTGTGGCGCCTGCAGGCAGTTTGTGTCTGTAGGATATTTATGATGTGGAGATGCCGGTGATGGACTGGGGTTGACAATTGTAAACAATTTTACAACACCAAGTTATAGTCCAGCAATTTTATTTTAAATTCACAAGCTTTCGGAGGCTTCCTCCTTCGTCAGGTGAACGATGTGAAAATGAAATCCTCGAAATGAAATCGCATTTATAATTCACAGAACAATGCTTGGTGAGTACAGACAGTTTTTTCAACTGCCCGTTGCCAAGGCAATCAGTGTGCAGACAGACAGGTGTTACCTGCCAGGTCTCAGATTCTGAATCTGAGACCTGGCAGGTAACACCTGTCTGTCTGCACACTGATTGCCTTGGCAACGGGCAGTTGAAAAAACTGTCTGTACTCACCAAGCATTGTTCTGTGAATTATAAATGCGATTTCATTTCGAGGATTTCATTTTCACATCGTTCACCTGACGAAGGAGGAAGCCTCCGAAAGCTTGTGAATTTAAAATAAAATTGCTGGACTATAACTTGGTGTTGTAAAATTGTTTACAATTGTAGGATATTTGGCAGTGGAATGCATCACAGCCAATCTGGATCCTGCCCACGCACGACACTCACACACAAACATGGACTAATGCCTGAACACTCAGCTTATATTCTGGAATGGGGACAGAGAGCTGATCGAATGACTCATGTGTGGCCTCCTGTTTTAATCAGGTCTCTTCCTTATACCGTGTCACTGAACCAGAACATCCACATACTGCGGCATGAGGCCGTAAATAATGTGGATCTCCCACTAACCAACAATCGGGCTTATCGCCACTGTGAAACAATGGGGAAGATAATAATGAAATAGTGGTGTATTATAGTGAAATAGAGTCATAGAGTTATACAGCACGGATAGAGGCCCTTCGGCCCATCGTGTCCGCGCCGGCCATCAGCCCTGTCTACTCTAATCCCATATTCCAGCATTTGGTCCGTAGCCTTGTATGCTATGGCATTTCAAGTGCTCATCCAAATGCTTCTTGAATGTTGTGAGGGTTCCTGCCTCCACAACCCTTTCAGGCAGTGAGTTCCAGACTCCAACCACCCTCTGGGTGAAAAAGTTCTTTCTCAAATCCCCTCTAAACCTCCCGCCTTTTACCTTGAATCTATGTCCCCTTGTTATAGTACCCTCAACGAAGGGAAAAAGCTCCTTAGTATCCATCCTATCTGTGCCCCTCATAATTTTGTACACCTCAATCATGTCCCCCCTCAGCCTCCTCTGCTCCAAGGAAAACAAACCCAATCTTCCCAGTCTCTCTTCATAGCTGAAGCGCTCCAGCCCTGGTAACATCCTGGTGAATCTCCTCTGCACCCTCTCCAAAGCGATCACATCCTTCCTGTAGTGTGGCGACCAGAACTGCACACAGTACTCCAGCTGTGGCCTAACCAGTGTTTTATACAGCTCCATCATAACCTCCTTGCTCTTATATTCTATGCCTCGGCTAATAAAGGCAAGTATCCCATATGCCTTCTTTACCACCTTATCTACCTGTTCCGCCGCCTTCAGGGATCTGTGAACTTGCACACCAAGATCCCTCTGACCCTCTGTCTTGCCTAGGGTCCTCCCATTCATTGTGTATTCCCTTGCCTTGTTAGTCCCTCCAAAGTGCATCACCTCGCACTTTTCCGGGTTAAATTCCATTTGCCACTGTTCCGCCCATCTGACCAACCCATCTATATCGGCCTGCAGACTGAGGCTATCCTCCTCGCTATTTACCACCCTACCAATTTTTGTATCATCAGCGAACTTACTGATCATACCTTTTACATTCATATCCAAGTCATTAATGTAGACCACAAACAATTGTAGATAATAGTGAAAATAATGGTATATTATAATGAAATAATTATAGATAATAGTGAAAATGGTATATAATCATCAAATAATCAGAAAATAGTGAAATTATAGTTCATAACAATGAAATGATGGTGTGCAATAGTGAAATGATGGTGTGCAATTGTGAAATGATGGTGTATAATAGTGACTTCTGCGATGTAGGGATTCCTGAGCCAGAGGGTCCATAATACATCAACAGCAGGTAATATACTGGCGACTATTGTAGGTTTGGGCTATATGGTAATTACTGAACAAACAGCCAGTGTCCCACAGGTTAACTGACAGCGTGGTGAGGCCCACTCAGTGGCCCCGATTTGAACTGCCCCCATCTGGCAGAAACCGGGCCGGGGAGGCAGTAACTAATGGGTGTCAGTTGCTCCTACTGATCCCACTGCCTTCCCGCTGCGTCCCCATATTAACTGCTCTTTTCAGCAGGGGATCAAGACACCGGCAGGGAGGAAGCAGGGTCCTGCTTTAAATATGCAGAACGGGTCCAATGATGTCATCCAGAGGCTACAATGGAACGGGGGAGGGGAGGGGGAGGGGGAGGGGGCAGTATCGGCTCCACTGTCAGGCAAAACCTGGAGCTGGATCCTGGGCCAGACCTACCGGGAGCCGGATCCCCCGCTCCCCGCAAGACCAGACCCCAGACCGCATCGCGGCCTCGACCTCTCGGCCTCCCCCTGCTCCTGGTCGCAGCCCCAAACCTTCCCGCCCAATAACACCCTTCCCGTGCTCCCTCGCCGCACCCTCCCCACACCCTCCTGAATTCTGGGAGTGCGCTGTTTGTAAAATCAGGGGGAGCGTGATCCTGGATATCTGACAGTGCTCTCCGCTCATTCCATCAGGCCCAATACTTCTATCACTCTCAAACCCACCTATCAACATCCAGCTCCTTTACAAGTTTATCATTGACTCTGAATCAATAGTTGTAGCACTGGAACTGGCAACACAGGCATCAGTAATATTCCCACTGGTAACACCGGCACTATAACACTGGCACTGTAATACAGGCACTATAACATAGGCACTGTAACAATGGCACTGGCCATACTAGCACTGGTAATGCAGGCACTGTAACACTGGCATTATAACCTTGGCACTGTAACAAGGACACTGGCCACTCTAGCACTGGTAACACAGGCACTGTAAAATTGGCACTGGTAACACCAGCATTAGTAACATTGCCACTGGTAACACTGGAATTGTAACACTGGCACTTTTTTTTATTCATTTATGGGATGTGGGTGTCGCTGGCAAGGCCAGCAATAATTGCCCATCCCTAATTGCCCATGAGAAGGCTCTGTAATAAGGGCATTGGTCACACTGGCACTGGTTTTCAGTTTAGTCTTATCATTCTCTCACCATTCCCAGTGTTAGATTTGTCTTTCTGATGACTGCACCAACAGACTGACTTCAAAGTAATTGCCAGTGATACCAATGTCAATTCACTACTGCCTAAGTTCCCAGTGCTGGTGCCACCAGTGGCAATGTTGCCAGCCCCTGTATTACCAGTGCTTGAGTTGCCACTGAAGGTGTTACTAGTGCCAGTGTTATATAATGTTATGTTAATGTTACTATACTAATGTTATTATACAATGTTGTCTGTGTTATCAGTGCAGCATTATCGACACTTGCATTAACAGTGCCAGTAATAGCACCATCCAAATTTGGGTTCCGCCAAGACCACTCGGCTCCAGACCTCATTACAGCCTTGGTCCAAACATGGACAAAAAAGCTGAATTCCAGGACATTGCTGCAGGAGTTCCTCAGGGCAGTGTCCTAGGCCCAATCATCTTCAGCTGCTTCATCAATGATCTTCCCTCCGTCATAAGGTCAGAAATGAGGATGTTCGCTGATGATTGCACAGTGTTCAGTTCCATTCGCAACCCCTCAGATAATTAAACAGTCTGTGCCCGCATGCAGCAAGACCTGGACAACAACCAGGCTTGGGCTGATAAGTGGCAAGTAACACTTGCACCAGACAAGTGCCAGGAAATGACCATCTCCAACAAGAGAGAATCTAACCACCTCCCCTTGACATTCAACGGCATTACCATCACCGAATCCCCCACCATCCTGGGAGTCACCATTGACCAGAAACTTAACTGGATCAGCCATATAAATACTGTGGCTACAAGAGCAGGTCAGAGGCTGGGTATTCTGTGGCGAGTGACTCACCTCCTGACTCCCCAAAGCCTTTCCATCTACAAGGCACAAGTCAGGAGTGTGATGGAATACTCTCCACTTGCCTGGATGAGTGCAGCTCCAACAACACTCAAGAAGCTCAGCACCATCCAGGACAAACCAGCCCACTTGATTGGCACCCCATCCACCACCCTAAACATTCACTCCCTTCACCACCGGCGCACCGTGGCTGCAGTGTGTACCATCTACAGGATACACTGCAGCAACTCACCAAGGCTTCATCGACAGCACCTCCCAAACCCGCGACCTCTACCACCTAGAAGGACAAGGGCAGCGGGCACATGGGAACAATACCACCTGTACGTTCCCCTCCAAGACACACACCATCCCGACTTGTAAATATATCACCGTTCCTTCATTGTCGCTGGGACAAAATCCTGGAACTCCCTTCCTAACAGCACTGTGGGAGAACTTTCACCACACGACTGCAGTGGTTCAAGAAGGCGGCTCACCACCACCTTCTCAAGGGCAATTAGGGATAGGCAATAAATGCTGGCCTCGCATGAATGAACAAAAAAAAATACCATTGTTGCCAGCATCAGTAGTACTAGTGCCAATATTACCAGTACCAATATTAACAATGTCAACATCAGGCATGTCAATCTTCTCAGTGACAGTGTTACCAGTGAGTGTTACCAGTCAGTCTTATTAATGTTTGTGCTACTGATAACCATGTTAGCAGTGTCAGTGCTACCAGTGGCAGTGTTACTAATGTATGTGTTACCCACACTTGTGTTACCAGTGCCAGTGTTATCAGTGCCAATGTTACTAATGTATACCCACACTGGTGTTGTCAGTGCCAGCATTACCAGTCTCAATGTTCACCATGCTGAGATTGCTAAGGCCAATGCTACTAATGAATGTATTATTGGCACGATTTCCCCCACTGCCAGTGTCGCTGCCAATGTACCAGTGTCACCAATTACCTTTGGAAATATCACTGGTGTTGTTACCAGATCCTGTATTATTAGTGCCAGTGTTACCAACACTGGCAAAACCAGTTTTACCAGTGTTGGTGTTATTAATGCTGGTGTGCTGAGTGCCAGTGTTATCAATGGCAATATTTTGAGCCCTACTTGTTACCAGTGCTAGTTTTACCACTAGTGATGTTATCAATGCTGTGCTTACAGCACCAGGATTGTCAGTGAATATGTTACTAGACCTAGTGTTCCAAGTGCCCGTGTTATCAATTATTACTAATGGAAATACTACTAGTGGCGGTGTTACCAGTGGCAACATTACCAGCCCTGCTGTTGTCAGCTTTCATGTTGCGAGTGCCTGTGTTATCATGGCCAGTGTCACCAGTGGCAATGTTACCAGTATTAATGTTCCCAGTGCCATTTGCGTGAATGACGTTTTTCCTAGAGCCACCATAACCAGTGATGGTGTTAGTAATGCCAGTATTGCTAGATCAAAAGCAAAATACTGTGAATGTTGGAAATCTGAAATGAAAACAGAAAATTCTGGAAACACTCAGCAAATCAGGCAGCATCTGTGGAGAAAGAAACAGAGTTAATGTTTCAGGCCGATGACCTTTCGTCAGAACTGGAAGATGTTAAAGATTATACATGTTTTAAGCAAATACAGCGCCAGGGAAATGGGGGGAGGGGAGGAAAGAACAAAAGGGAAGGTGTGTGATAGGGTGGAGGGCAGGAGTGATTAAATGACAAAAGGGATGATGGTGGAAGGCAAGGAGGGTGGGAATGGGACAGATAAAGAAACAAAAGATGGGTCTTGAGGAGCTGTAAATGGCAACATCAGAACCATTATTAGCACCTGGTGTCTGAAAAAATGGGAGCAGTGGTTATGATCTGAAGTTTTTGAAATCAGTGTTGAGTCCGGAAGGCTGTAAAGTGCCTAATCGAAAGATGAGGTGCTGTTCCTCGAGTTTACACTGAGCTTCATTGGATCAGTGCAAGAGGCCGAGGACAGAGGGGTCAGTGGCAGTGGGAGGGGAATTAAAATGGCAAGCGACCTGCAGGTCAGGGTCATGCTTGTGGACAGAGCGGAGGTGTTCAGCAAAGCGATCACCCATTCTGTGTTTGGTCTCCCCAGTGTAGAGGAGATCGTATCATGAGCAGCGAATACAGTATTGCAAGTGCTGCTGCTGCTGCAGTGTTACCGGTTTAGGCATTAATAATGATTTGTTTTATTTCTCATTTATAGATAACAATCATGAGGTGCCTACTATTTACTGCCTGAGACACATTGCCAGAAAAATCCATCATTCACTCTCTGAACTCTACAATCATCGCTTCATCCAATCCTTCACCTTAGATTTGAATGAGATTCATATCAAGTGGATCCCGATTTCCTGTCTCAGTGGAGGAGGTTTGACAGTGTGTCGGCCATATGAAGAGCTCCAACACACCCAGCGTGCCAGACTGAGGGGTACAGTGTGGGTAATATCAGTCAGGTCAGGGTGAAACACCACATTCACTGCCAGCACTCTCTCACATTTGGTGGGAGGGGGGATAACTGATCATTAAAGCTGGAGTTCAAAGTATTATTCCCAGTTATCGTCAGCCACCTCCTCCCTGTGCCATGACTGACCCCCCCCCCCTTTCCCACTGCTGAAAAGCAGCCACTTGGTCAGCTGGTCCTTTAAAGGCATGGGGCCTACTGTCCAACTGGTTCTGTCATTTCCCCCGTACTTGTGAGGGAGGTTGAACTCCTCAACGACCCTGGTTGGGCCGAATGGCCTGTTTCCATGTTGTAATTTCCATGTATTTCTAGCCCCAGGGCCTCATGGGCTGCCTGTGACTCTCGTCCCCTCTGAGCCCCGTTTCTATGTGTAACGCTGAGTGATGGAGCAGCACTCGCTGTCTTGTCTGTGCCGAGGTTTTGTACAGAAACTGTTAATCTTGGTGTAACGTGCACTAGTCTTCCAGGGAAATGCAACGTGTGTTGGTGCAAATCACCAGCGACACAACCAAGTTGAGTTACTGATTTTAAACAATGCTACAGTCGGCAGTGAAGAGGTTTAAGAACACGCCCCCTGCTTGTGGAATCATTATCGAAGGGCTTTCATTGATGAAAGGGAGATTCTTTGAGCTTGGACAAGATCAGTCCAGCTCTTAATAACCGTGGGCTACAGCACAAAACTACTTCTATTCTGATGCTGATTGTCAATCACATTCAGAGAGGACACAGGTCAGCAGGGGGCAGTCTTCTGATGTTGGCACTGAGGCCAATTGATGGTGTAGAGGGAGCTTTACTTTGTATCTAACCCGTGCTGTACCTGCCCTGGGAGTGTTTGATGGGACAGTGTAGAGGGAGCTTTACTCTGTATCTAACCCGTGCTGTACCTGCCCTGGGAGTGTTTGATGGGACAGTGTAGAGGGAGCTTTACTCTGTATCTAACCCGTGCTGTACCTGCCCTGGGAGTGTTTGATGGGACAGTGTAGAGGGAGCTTTACTCTGTATCTAACCCGTGCTGTACCTGCCCTGGGAGTGTTTGATGGGACAGTGTAGAGGGAGCTTTACTCTGTATCTAACCCGTGCTGTACCTGCCCTGGCAGTGTTTGATGGGACAGTGTAGAGGGAGCTTTACTCTGTATCTAACCCGTGCTGTACCTGCCCTGGGAGTGTTTGATGGGACAGTGTAGAGGGAGCTTTACTCTGTATCTAACCCGTGCTGTACCTGCCCTGGGAGTGTTTGATGGGACAGTGTAGAGGGAGCTTTACTCTGTATCTAACCCGTGCTGTACCTGCCCTGGGAGTGTTTGATGCTGACACTAAGGGGGAAAAGTTGGATAGGGGCCGATTTTGGGTGCAGGTAGCGTGGTTTGTTATTACCCCGTGCCCAATGCCCCCTGCGCAGGCAGGAGTCAAGTTTTGGCCCACTGGAGCACTTACCTGCAATCAGCGTTCCATCCTGGGCCTACCATGTGGAATCAGTGCAATTCGCACTTTCCACCACCAGGGGGAGCTCAATATCTTAAAGGGAGGATGTTTCTCAGAAATCTCTTAAAGGTAGCTGGTACCTGTTATTTGCTGAAAGTAACAGTCTACTGTCTGCATGGAGTCTGAACAAAGATCAGGCATCGCACATGTAAAACACAGATGCAGGTCCCACTCCTATGTTTACACACTGATGAGTTATGTTAAAACATTGAATAAAGGTTGCGCACTACTAAATCCCACATCCTCCAATCTGCACGCCAGACCTCACCAGTCTGCCGATCTGAGTTGTTACCAGGCCTGCGAGAGTGCATGCACCAAGGTTCTCTGCTGATGCACTAGAGACCTTGGTGCAAGAGGTGGACAGAAGGAGGGGCATCCTATATCCGCAGGGTGGGGGTGGAGGGGGGCAAGAGGCTCTCCAGACATATATCCAAAAGACAGTGGGAGGCAGCGGGGGACGAAGTCAATGCCAGGCGCACAGCATCATGAACATGGATGCAGTGCAGGAAGAAGTTCAGTGCTTTGACATGAGTGGTCAAGGTGAGTGAGGTCAACTGTCAAGTGGTGTCTCCGACCAACTGCACCATGCACTACACCCCCATCACCCACATACCAACAAACTCTTTCCATCAGTACTCAACTCTTCCAATCAGATGCTTCCTCTCACCCTTGCACATTACCACTGTTTCAAGCCGCCCACCCACAACTCACAGGCCACACACACTGACAGCTATTCAACCATGACAGGCACACATCACCCAGATACATGTCCCGCTTTCTTGCAGGAGAAGATGGCTCATATCAAGAGGCAGCAAGTGGCAGTGGCATTTACCCCCTCGAGCCTGTTCCGCCATTCAATGAGATCATGGTGGACCTGTGACCTAACTCCATATACCCACCTTAGCCCCATATCCCTTAATACCCTTGGTTCAAAGAAATCTATCAGTCTCAGATTTAATATTCACAAGTGAGCTAGCATCAACTGCTGGCTGCAGAAGAGCGTTCCAAATGTCTCCCACCCTTTGCGTGTAGAAGCATTTCCTAACTTCACTCCTGCACGTCCTGGCTCTAAATGTTAGGCTATGTCCCCGCATCCTAGTATTCAAGTCTAGGAGACTTCCAAAAACAGTTACAAATGTCTCTGCAGCAAGAAGCAATAATCCAGCCATTAACTGTAAATCCTGCAAGGTCCCTTTAAATAGCGCCGGGGCGGGGGGGTCCTCCAGGCACTCTAAGACACGTTCAGATGGTAGAGGTTAAGACTGTGCGTTGAGTTGAGCGTTAAGTCACAAAATGGTGTCTATCACTTTAAATCAGCATTACACACTGATTGAAGCCATTTTCTCCCTACTTTACATGATTCCAGCGTTCGATATCTGCGCCTGCGCAAACTCCTATACCAAGATGGCGTCTGGCGCACGTCACACTGGAAACTGGAGGGGGGGTGGAGTGGAGGTGATGGTAGAGGAGGGTGGGGGATGGGGAGGTGATGGGAGAGGAGGGTGGGGGCAGGTGATGGGAGAGGAGGGTGGGGGCAGGTGATGGGAGAGGAGGGTGGGGGAGGAGGAGATGGGAGAGGAGCGTGGGGGGAGGGGAGTTGATGGTAGAGAAGGGGGAGGGGAGGTGATGGGAGAGGAGGGGGGAGGGGAGGTGATGGTAGAGGAGGGTGGGGGAGGGGAGATGATGGTAGAGGAGGGTGGGGGAGGGGAGGTGATGGGAGAGGAGGGTGGGGGAGAGGAGGGTGGGGGAGGGGAGATGATGGTAGAGGAGGGTGGGGGAGGTGATGGGAGAGGAGGGTGGGGGAGAGGAGGAGATGGGAGAGGAGGGTGGGGGAGAGGAGGAGATGGGAGAGGAGGGTGGGGGAGGGGAGATGATGGTAGAGGAGGGTGGGGGAGGGGAGGGGAGGTGATGGGAGAGGAGGGTGGGGGAGGGGAGGGGAGGTGATGGGAGAGGAGGGTGGGGGAGGGGAGGGGAGGTGATGGGAGAGGAGGGTGGGGGAGGGGAGGGGAGGTGATGGGAGAGGAGGGTGGGGGAGGGGAGGGGAGGTGATGGGAGAGGAGGGTGGGGGAGGGGAGGGGAGGTGATGGGAGAGGGGGGAGGGGAGAGGAGGGTGGGGGAGGGGAGGTGATGGGAGAGGAGGGTGGGGGAGGGGAGGTGATGGGAGAGGAGGGTGGGGGAGGGGAGGTGATGGGAGAGGAGGGTGGGGGAGGGGAGGTGATGGGAGAGGAGGGTGGGGGAGGGGAGGTGATGGGAGAGGAGGGTGGGGGAGGGGAGGTGATGGGAGAGGAGGGTGGGGGAGGGGAGGTGATGGGAGAGGAGGGGGAGGGAAGGTGATGGGAGAGGAGGGTGTGGGAGGGAAGGTGATGGGAGAGGAGGGTGGGTAGAGGGGAGGTGATGGGAGAGGAGGGTGGGTAGAGGGGAGGTGATGGGAGAGGAGGGTGGGGGAGGGGAGGGGAGGTGATGGGAGAGGAGGGGAAGGGGAGGTGATGGGAGAGGAGGGGGAGGAATACTCTTCTGCAGTTGATATTAAAGCACATTCTACTCAATGTTCCATTAGTGTAAATGTCACTACCTGTCTCCCAGTTGTTTCCTGATCCTGGTTTGAGGTAGCCTGGGAGCTGACATCTCGTGGAACTCTTGTGACACCATGACTGAGGTAATCTGCCCACAGTCCCCTTGGTATGGATGATGTGAGGAGAGCAGAGTGATGTTTAGATCACTCCCTTTTAAGGCACAGGAAGAATGGTCACTTGGGGGTGAGGTTCCTCAGGACATCTGGTGCCTGTGGATTTGTACCTCAAGAGTCAGCGCCTTCGAGGGGGGAGGAAGGGTGAGGAGAACATTGGTAAAACAAAAAGGTTCCAGGAGGAGGAAACAAATGCTTCAATAATGGATTTGGATCTTTGCTTCACAAGGAGAGCATCAGTTCCAGGCAGGGTAATGAGCAACACAGACCTCAAGGCCTTTCCGTCCATGGTCCCAACAGGACTGGGAAACAGTCAAAAAGGAAGTAAAGACAATCCGACAGTGGAAGTAAGAGATGAGGCCGCTGCATGCTCTTGATGGTTAGAGCTGGCACCTCCTGATGGTCCACCATCAGACCAGGCTGGTGCTTGGAACACTGGACTAGGACACGGCCAAAGAACGCACGAGTCCAGCTGCACGCTCCTGATGGCTAACATCTGGCAATTTGAGAATTTGAATTCAGTTCTTAAAAAAATCTGGAAATAAAAAGCTGGCATCAGTAAAAGTGACCATGGAGCTGTCGGCTTGTCGTAAAAATCCAACTGGTTCACTAATGTCCTTTAGGGAAGGAAACTTGCCGTCCTTACCCGGCCTGGCCTATACGCGACTCCAGTCCCACAGCAATGTGGTTGACTCTTAACTGCCCCTCTGAGGTGGCCCAGCGAGCCACTCAGTTGTATCAAACTGCAGTGGTTCAAGAAGAAGGCCCACCACCACCTTCTCAGGGTAACTAGGGATGGGCAATAAATGTCGGCCTTGCCAGCAACGCCCACATCCTGAGAATGAATATAAAACACCTCCTGTTTGATGCTCCACTGGTGGTTGGGTCATTGGTCTGGGACATGACCCCAGAACGCATGAGTCAGCTGCATCTTTTCAAGCTTTGAGCGCAGGATGTTGGGATGAGGCGAATAAAGTTGGGTGAACAGCTCTTTGTAGAGTTGGGGAGTTAGGGAACAATTCCACCCAACCCCTCTTACTTTTGAGAGAATTCAACAGAGTATTGTTTAAGCTGAAGCCAGGGATGGCTATGTTGCCACATCGTTCCCTACACAGTCATTTCATTGCATTCTTCATTTGAAGAAGAAAAAAAAATCCAATGAAGATACATCAATGCAGAATTGTTGAGTCGTGGAGCCTCTCTTCAGAATGTACGATGAGAATGTGGTGTTTAATTCAATAGATGCAAAAGGAATAAGGTTAATTTACCCAACTCCCCGATACTTTAGTAAATAAAGGCACCTCCCAGTGTAGTACTGAGCCATACTGACCAGGGAGATCGCACATTCAATCTCCAGATCAGTCCTGAATTAGCTGATGTCAACTGGGATGCTTGTAAGTGTGGAGAGAAACAATCAGCCGGGGTTCCTGCTCCTGATCACTATCCAATGAACCCTGCTGGAAAGTATGTGTGTGATGGGATGAGGCTCAGTTGTGATGCTATTCATGGTAGATCAGCTTGCCAACACTCTGCCTGGGCTCGCAGAATAATAGCCACTCAGGTTTGCCCGACAAGAGTCAGCACTCCCAGAGGAGATGGTGGGGGAATTTCAGGGTGGGGGGCTGGGGAGGAAGAATGACTCACCTGCTCTGACAACCTCAACACAAGCAGAAAGCCATGGCCAATATTAACCAGAAGATAGTCTTTGTAATGAGAAGTTCTATTTGTACCGTGTGGTCGAATTATCTGGACTGTATGGACTGTAAGATAGAGTCTGTCTGGTGACTGTTGAAATAATTCATTGATGTTCAGTAACTGTGTACACTACGTTACAAACAATGCCAGTGGACATGTTTTTGTTAATTAAAGACTTTGCAAGCTCAGAGCCTGGTTGTGTTGCCTTTCTCCCTGTCTCCATGGTTACCCGTGTACAGTGAGTGTTTTACTCTCTGGTTCAGTCATTCGTTAAGAGGAAAAGTCAGGCCATCTTCCAAGCACACAGTTCAGGGCCCGGTTTACGAGTCCGCGTTATGCCAGCCTTGCCAATCGGCCGCCCGTAGCGGGAAATCATGGGCAGTGCGCCCATCATTTCCTGATATTCATGGGGAGCAGCAGAGATCCCGGTCTGTGCAGGCTGGTTGCAACTATTGGCCCTTCTACAAGAGCCTTCGCTGATTCACTCACTGCCTCCCCAGCTCCTCAGCAATGGTGGTGCTACACACACACACAACACACGTATATTTACACACTCCTGTACGTGTAGAGGTAATGGCTCAGTCTGAGCTCTAGACGGCTGATGCACTCCCGGGGGGAGCCTCGCTTCGGGAGTGTATATCGGGAATTCTGGTGCATGTTGCTCACAATTTTTCATCCATGATAAGTCGGGGTCAGTCCATCCCTGAGTTTCTAGGAGTGCAATTTTGTAAAATGAGCTGTTCGATGTTCTCTGTTCCTAGACTCTATCTGCTGGTCAAACTTACTGTTGGTGTTAATAGCAGACACTTTGCACTGGTTTAATCCAGGTGTTTAAATGGTTTAACTCCTCAGGTAAAACACCGTCCCCTATTATTGCTAACAGTAATTTCGACCTTCAGACTACCTGCAGGGAACCCGTGGCGTTGCTCCCGTTAGAGGACGCACTATTTTATAACAAGGGGATCATCAATAAAGTGTGGAGATTGGGACGGGTGACAGACAGCAAGAGTTTTGGACAAGCTGGAGTTTATGAGGGTGGAGGATGGGAGGCCAGCTAGCAGAGCCAGCCAATCCAGACGTTGCAATAGCAGGTAGAAGTTTAACCCACGCCCAGTTCGCCCTCGCAGGTGGACGTAAAAGATCCCATGGCACTATTTCAAGAAAAGCAGGGGAGTTCTCTCCGTGTCCGGGCCAATATTTATCCCTCAAGCAACATCTAAAAAACATTTATCTCATTGCTGTTTGTGGGATCTTGCTGTGCGCAAATTGGCTGTCGCGTTTCCTACATTACAACAGTGACTACACTTCAAAAGTACTTCATTGGCTGTAAAGCGCTTTGCGATGTCCTGAGGTCATGAAAGGTGCAACCAGGGTTGGTTCAAGTGGGATGCCAATGTGGTATGAGGTCTAGTTAAACCTGAGCGACAGGTCAGGAGGGGGATGGAGTCAGTGGTGAGACAGTGACCTCTCTCTCTCTCTCGCTTTCTCTCTCTTCCCCTCAGAGTCTGCCTCTTCCACCAAACCGCCCACCTGCCTCCATCAATCGCTGGTCATCCCGCTCGCTGGACCAGCTCACTGTCCCGTCAGCTCAAGGGTAGAACAAGCGAGAAAAGTGACTGGAAAATAACTGACACCCTAAGGTGGGGAATCACAGTAAACCCCAGGGTGAGGATTGAGAATAAACCCCAGGGTGGGGATTGAGAGTAAATCATAGGATGGGGATTGAGAGTAAACTCCAGGGTGGGGATTGAGAGTAAACTCCAGGGTGGGGATTGAGAGTAAATCATAGGGTGGGGATTGAGAGTAAACCCCAGGGCGGAGATTGAGAATAAACCCCAGGGCGGGGATTGAGAGTAAGCCCCAGGGTGGGGATTGAGAGTAAACTCCAGGGTGGGGATTGAGAGTAAACTCCAGGGTGGGGATTGAGAGTAAACTCAATGGTGGGGATTGAGAGTAAACCCCAGGATGGGGATTGAGAGTAAACCCCAGGGCGGGGATTGAGAATAAACCCCAGGGTGGGGATTGAGAGTAAACCCCAGAGTGGGGATTGAGAGTAAACTCAATGGTGGGGATTGAGAGTAAACCCCAGGGTGGGGATTGAGAGTAAACTCAATGGTGGGGATTGAGAGTAAACCCCAGGGTGGGGATTGGGAGTAAACTCCAGGGTGGGGATTGAGAGTAAATCATAGGGTGGGGATTGAGAGTAAATCATAGGGTGGGGATTGAGAGTAAACCCCAGGGTGGGAATTGAGAGTAAATCATAGGGTGGGGATTGAGAGTAAATCATAGGGTGGGGATTGAGAGTAAACCCCAGGGTGGGAATTGAGAGTAAATCATAGGGTGGGGATTGAGAGTAAACCCCTGGGTGGGGATTGGGAGTAAACTCCAGGGTGGGGATTGAGAGTAAACTCCAGGGTGGGGATTGGGAGTAAACTCAATGGTGGGGATTGAGAGTAAACCCCTGGGTGGGGATTGAGAGTAAACCCCAGGGTGGGGATTGAGAGTAAACCCCTGGGTGGGGATTGAGAGTAAACCCCTGGGTGGGGATTGAGAGTAAACCCCTGGGTGGGGATTGAGAGTAAACCCCTGGGTGGGGATTGAGAGTAAACCCCAGGGTGGGGATTGAGTCTCAGGGATGGGGAAGGGAAGGTGTTCCAGGGCTCTCCCTCTCATGACCAGTGGGATCTGAGGCACCTGCCCGGTGGAACTCATGCCCTTTTGGTTGGACACCCCTGATTATCTGCTGACAGCCTGATTCCTCCCTCCATTTCCTGATCCTTGACTGAGATCTCGAATGTCTTGAGAAAACTGCTGCCACAAGGTCCATTTTTCAGACGATCCTGCAGAGGGCACTCTGGCTCTACCCAACCCAAGCGGGGCCTCCTGTAACTCCAATGAAGGCAGGAATGTACCCTCACTATGGTGGGATGGGAGTGGGGGCGGAGGTTAACACCACGGGGGGGGGGTGAATTACCCTCAGGGCAGATACACCATGGGTTACATACAGAGGAATGCTTCATCTACACTGCCCCAGGGAGAGAGGCAGAGAGGGAGCGAGGAAAGGGAGTGAAAAAGGAGGGAGTTGGAGGGAACGAGTAGTCTTTTCTATTGAGTGTCATCTTACCATGTGACTCACTCCCAGTGACACTGTATCATGTGACTCACTCCCAGTGACACTGTATCATGTGACTCACTCCCAGTGACACTGTATCATGTGACTCACTCTCAATGACAGTGCATCACATGACTCACTCTCAGTGACACTGTATCACGTGACTCACTCCCAGTGACACTGTATCATGTGACTCACTCCCAGTGACACTTTATCATGTGACTCACTCTCAGTGACTGTGCCATGTGACTCACTGCCAATGACACTGTAACACGTGACTCACACCTAGTGACACCATCATGTGATTCACTTCCAGTGACACTGAATGATGTGACTCACTCCAAGTGACCCTGCATCATGTGACTCTCTCCCAGTAACACTGTACAATGCAAATCACTCCCAGTGACTGTGTACCAAGACACTCACTCCCAGTGATATGGTATCATTTGACTCACTCCCAGTGACACTTTTTTTTATTCGTTCATGGGATGTGGGCGTCGCTGGCAAGGCCGGCATTTATTGCCCATCCCTAATTGCCCTTGAGAAGGTGGTGGTGAGCCGCCTTCTTGAACCACTGCAGTCCGTGTGGTGACGGTTCTCCCACAGTGCTGTTAGGAAGGGAGTTCCAGGATTTTGACCCAGTGACGATGAAGGAACGGCGATATATTTCCAAGATGGGATAGTGTGTGACTTGGAGGGGAACGTGCAGGTGGTGTTGTTCCCATGTACCTGCTGCTCTTGTCCTTCTCGGTGGTAGAGGTCGCGGGTTTGGGAGGTGCTGTCGAAGCAGCCTTGGCGAGTTGCTGCAGTGCATCCTGTGGATGGTACACGCTGCAGCCACAGTGCGACGGTGGTGAAGGGAGTGATTGTTTAGGGTGGTGGATGGGGTGCCAATCAAGCGGGCTGTTTTGTCCTGGATGGTGTCGAGCTTCTTGAGTGTTGTTGGAGCTGCACTCATCCAGGCAAGTGGAGAGTATTCCATCACACTCCTGGCTTGTGCCTTGTAGATGGTGGAAAGGCTTTGGGGAGTCAGGAGGTGAGTCATTTGCCACAGAATACCAGCCTCTGACCTGCTCTTGTAGCCACTGCATTTATGTGGCTGATCCAGTTAAGTTTCTGGTCACTGGTGACCCCAGGATGTTGATGGTGGGGGATTCAGTGATGGTAATGCCGTTGAATGTCAAGGGGAGGCGGTTAGATTTTCTCTTGTTGGAGATGGTCATTGCCTGGCACTTCTGTGATGGTGGGGAGGCCGAGATGGATCATCCACTTGGCACTTCTGGCTGAAGATGGTTGCAAACGCTTCAGCCTTGTCTTTTGCACTCACGTGCTGGACGCCGCCATCATTGAGGATGGGGATGTTTACAGAGCCTCCTCCTCCCGTTAGTTGTTTAATTGTCCACCACCATTCACGACTGGATGTGGCAGGACTGCAGAGCTTTGATCTGATCTGTTGGTTGTGGAATCACTTAGCTCTGTCTATAGCATGTTGCTTCCACTGTTTAACATGCATGTTGTAGCTTCACCAGGTTGGCACCTCATTTTTAGGTCCGCCTGGTGCTGCTCCTGGCATGCTCTTCTGCACTCATTGAACCAGGGCTGATCCCCTGGTTTGTTGGTAATGGTAGAGTGAGGAACATACCGGGCCATGAGGTTACAGATTGTGCTGGAATACAATTCTGCTGCTGCTGATGGCCCACAGTGCCTCATGGATGCCCAGTTTTGAGCTGCTAGATCTGTTCTGAATCTATCCCATTTAGCACGGTGGTAGTGCCACACAACACGTTGGATGGTGTCCTCAGTGTGAAAACGGGACTTCGTCTCCACGAGGACTGTGCGGTGGTCACTCCGACCAATACTGTCATGGACAGATGCATTTGCGACAGGTAGATTGGTGAGGACGAGGTCAAGTAAGTTTTTCCCTCGTGTTGGTTCGCTCACCACCTGCCACAGGCCCAGTCTGGCAGCTATGTCCTGCAGGACTCGGCCAGCTCGGTCAGTAGTGGTGCTACCGAGCCACTCTTGGTGATGGACATTGAAGTCCCCCACCCAGAGTACATTCTGTGCCCTTGCTACCCTCAGTGCTTCCTCCAAGTGGTGTTCAACATGGAGGAGGACTGATTCATCAGCTGAGGTAGGGCGGTAGGTGGTAATCAGCAGGAGGTTTCCTTGCCCATGTTTGACCTGAAGCCATGAGATTTCATGGGGTCCGGAGTCAATGTTGAGGACTCCCAGGGCCACTCCCTCCTGACTGTATATCACTGTACCGCCACCTCTGGTGGGTCTGTCCTGCCGGTGGGACAGGACATACCCAGGGATGGTGATGGAAGAGTCTGGGACGTGAGAATGGCTATGTCAGGCTGTTGTTTGACTCGTCTGTGGGACAGCTCTCCCAATTTTGGCACAAGTCCCCAGATGTTAGTGAGGAGGACTTTGCAGGATCGACTGGGCTTGGTTTGCCTTTGTCGTGTCCGGTGCCTAGTGGTCAGATGCCGGGTGGTCTGTCCGGTTTGATTCTTATTATGACTTTTTGGAGCAAGATTTTACAACTGCGTGGCTTGCTAGGTCATTTCAGAGGGCAATTAAGAATCAACCACATTGCTGTGGGTCTGGAGTCACATATAGGCCAGACCGGGTAAGGACGGCAGGTTTCCTTCCCTAAAGGACATTAGTGACCCAGATGGGTTTTTACAACAATCCGGTAGTTTCGTGGCTATCATTACTGATACTAGTCCTTTTTTAATTGCAGATTTTATTTAATTAATTGAATTTAAATTCCCCAGCTGCCGTGGCGGGATTTGAACTCATGACTCTGGATTACTAGTCCAGTAACACAACGACTATGCTACCATACCCTGTATCAAGTGACACTCCCAGTGAGACTGTATCATTTCACTGACTCCCAGTGACATTGTATCATGTGACTTACTCTCAGTAATACTGTACCACGTGTCTCACTCCCAGTGACTGTGTATGATTCACACCCAGTGACACTGTACCATGGGACACACTCCCAGTGACACTGTACCGTGTGAATTTTTTGAAGAGGTGACTAAAGTAGTGGTCAGGGGAATGTCAATGGATGTTATTTATATGGACTTCCAGAAGGCATTTGATAAGGTCCCACATAAGAGACTGTTAGCTAAGATAGAAGCCCGTGGAATCGAGGGAAAAGTACGGACTTGGTTAGGAAGTTGGCTGAGCGAAAGGCGACAGAGAGTAGGGATAATGGGTAGGTACTCACATTGGCAGGATGTGACTAGTGGAGTCCCGCAGGGATCTGTCTTAGGGCCTCAATTATTCACAATATTTATTAACGACTTAGATGAAGGCATAGAAAGTTTCATATCTAAGTTTGCCGATGACACAAAGATTGGTGGCATTGTAAGCAGTGTAGATGAAAACATAAAATTACAAAGCGATATTGATAGATTAGGTGAATGGGCAAAACTGTGGCAAATGGAATTCAATGTAGACAAATGTGAGGTCATCCACTTTGGATCAAAAAAGGATAGAACAGGGTACTTTCTAAATGGTAAAAAGTTAAAAACAGTGGATGTCCAAAGGGACCCAGGGGTTCAGGTACATAGATCATTGAAGTGTCATGAACAGGTGCAGAAAATAATCAAGAAGGCAAATGGAATGCTGGTCTTTATATCTAGAAGACTAGAGTACAAGGGGGCAGAAGTTATGCTGCAGCTATACAAAACCCTGGTTAGACCGCACCTGGAGTACTGTGAGCAGTTCTGGGCACCGCACCTTCGGAAGGACATATTGGCCTTGGAGGGAGTGCAGCGTAGGTTTACTAGAATGATACCCAGACTTCAAGGGTTAAGTTACGAAGAGAGATTACACAAATTGGGGTTGTATTCTCTAGAGTTTCGAAGGTTAAGGGGTGATCTGATCGAAGTTTATAAGATATTAAGGGGAACAGATAGGGTGGATAGAGAGAAACTATTTCCGCTGGTTGGGGATTCTAGGAGTAGGGGGCACAGTCTAAAAATTAGAGCCAGACCTTTCAGGTTGTAGAAGTTTGGAACTCTCTTCCGCAAACGGCAATTGATACTAGCTCAATTGCTAAATTTAAATCTGAGATAGATAGCTTTTTGGCAACCAAAGGTATTAAGGCATATGGGCCAAAGGCAGGTATATGGAGTTAGATCACAGATCAGCCATGATCTTATCAAATGGCGGAGCAGGCACGAGGGGCTGAATGGCCTACTCCTGTTCCTATGTTCCTATGTGACTCACACCCTGTATCATGTGGCTCACTCCCAGTGACAGTGTACCACATCATTCACTCCCAGTGACACTGTATCACATGACTCATTCCCAGTAACACTGTATCACATGACTCATTCCCAGTAACACTGTATCACATGACTCATTCCCAGTAATACTGTACCACGTGACTCACTTCCAGTGACACTGTAGCATGTGGCTAGCTCCCGGTGACACTGTATCACATGACTCACTCCCAGTGACATAGTGACACCGTTTCATGTGACTCACACCCAGTGAAAACTTACCACATGACTCAAGCCTAGTCAAAGTATATCACGTAATTCACTGCCAGTGACGTTGTATCACATGACTCACTCCCAGTGACATTGTATCATGTGACTCACACGCTGATACTGCATCATTTGACTCACTTTCAGTGAAACCTTACCATGTGACTCTCTCCCAATGACACTATACCATGTGACTTGCTCCAAGTGACACTGTATCATATGACTCAATCACATGGACACTGTATCATGTGACTCACTCCCAGTGACAATGTGTCTTGTGACTCACTCCCAGTGAAACCCTACCATGTAGAATCATAGAATCATAGAAAATTTATGGCACAGAAGGAGGCCATTTGGCCCATCGTGTCTGCGCCGTGAAAATGAGCCACCCAGCCTAATCCCACGTTCCAGCTCTTATCCGTAGCTTTGTTGGTTACAGCACTTCAGGTGAAAATCCAGGTACTTTTTAAATGAGTTGAGGGTTTCTGCCTCTCCCACCCTTTCAGGCAGTGAGTTCCAGACCCACCACCCTCTGGGTGAGAAGATTTCTCCTCAGCTCCCGTCTAATCCTCTACCAATTACTTTAAATCTATTTAACCCCCTGGTTATTGACCTCTCTGCTGGGGAAATAGGTCCTCCCTATCCACTCTATCCAGGCCCCTCATCATTTTATACACCTCAATTAAATCTCCCCTCAGCCTCCTCTGTTCCAAAAAAAAACAACCCCAGCCTATCCAATCTTTCCTCATAGCTAAAATTCTCCAGTCCTGGCAACATCCTCGTAAATCTCCTCTGTACCCTCTCTAGTGCAATCACATCTTCCCTGTAATGTGGTGACCAGAACTGTACACAGTACTCAAACTGGGGTCTAACCAGTGTTTTATACAGTTCTAGCATAACCTCCCTGCTCTTATATTCTATGCTTCGGCTAATGAACGAAAGTATCCCATATGTGTTCTTAACCACCTTATCTACCTGTCCTGCTACCTTCAGGGATCTGTGGACATGCTCTCCAAGGTCCCTCACTTCCTCTACACCTCTCAGTATCCTCCCATTTATTGTGTATTCCCTTGCCTTGTTTGCTCTCCCCAAATGCATTACCTCACACTTCTCCGGATTGAATTCCATTTGCCACTTTTCTGCCCATCTGACCGGTCCATTGATATCTTCCTGCAGTCTACAGCTTTCCTCCTCACTATCAACCACACGGCCAATTTTTGTATCATCTGCAAACTTCTTAATCATGCCCCCTACATTTAAGTCTAAATCATTAATATATACCACAAAAAACAAGGGACCTCATACTGAGCCCTGTGGAACCCCACTGGAAACGATCTTCCAGTCACAAAAACAACCGTCGACCATTACCCTTTGCTTCCTGCCACTGAGCCAATTTTGGATCCAACTTGCCACTTTCCCTTGGATCCCATGGGGTTTTACTTTTTTGACCAATCTGCCATATGGGACCTTGTCAAAAGCCTTGCTAAAATCCACGTTGACTACATCAAACGCACTACCCCATCGACCCTCCTTGTTACCTCTTCAAAAAATTCAATCAGGTTAGTCAGACACGACCCTCTCTTAACAAATCCATGCTGACTGTCCTTGATTAATCCGTGCCTTTCGAAGTGAGGGTTTATCCTGTCCCTCAGAATTGATTCCAATAATTTGCCCACCACCGAGGTTAGACTGACTGGCCTGTAATTACTCGGTCTATCCCTCGCTCCCTTTTTTAAACAACGGTACAATGTTAACAGTCCTCCAATCCTTTGGCATCACGTCTGTATCCAGTGAGGATTGGAAAATGATGGTCAGAGCCTCCGCTATTTCCTCCCTTGCTTCTTTTAACAGCCTGGGATACATTTCATCCGGGCCTGGCAATTTATCTACTTTCAAAGATGCTAATCCCCTTAATACCCTTAATATCCCATCCAATATTTCACACTCGTCCTCCTTAACTATAATGTCTGCATTGTCCCCCTCTTTTGTGAAGACAAATGCAAAGTATTCATTAAGAGCCATACCCACATCTTCTGCCTCTACACATAGGTTACCTTTTTGGTCTCTAATAGGCCCTACTCTTTCCTTAGTTATCCTCTTGCTCTTAATGTATTTATCAAACATCTTTGGGTTTTCCTTGACTTTACTTGCCGGTATTTTTTCATGCCCTCTCTTTGTTTTCCTAATTTCCTTTTTAATTTCACCCCTGCACTTTCTATACTCCTCTAGGCTTTCTGTAGTATTGAGTTCTCGGTATCTGACATAAGCTTTCCTTTTCTGCCTTTTCTTACCCTGTTTGCTCCTTGTCATCCAGGGGGCTCTAGATTTGGCAGCCCCACCCTTTCTCTTTGTGGGAACATGTTTACTCTGCACCCCTTGAATCTCCTCCTTTAATGTCTCCCACTGCTCTGACACTGATTTACCTTCAAGTAGCTGATTCCAGTCCATTCCAGTCCACATACCGAGTGGATGATCCATCTCGGCCTCCTCCCGATATCCCCACCATCACAGAAGCCAGTCTTCAGCCAATTCGATTCACTCCACGTGATATCAAGAAACGGCTGAGTGCACTGGATACAGAAAAGGCTATGGGCCCCGACAACATCCCAGCTGCAGTGCTGAAGACTTGTGCTCCAGAACTAGCTGCGCCTCTAGCCAAGCTGTTCCAGTACAGCTACAACACTGGCATCTACCCAACAATGTGGAAAATTACCCAGGTATGTCCAAAAGAGCAGGACAAATCCAATCCGGCCAATTACCGCCCCATCAGTCTACTCTCAATCATCAGCAAAGTGATGGAAGGTGTCGTCGACAGTGCTATCAAGCGGCAGTTACTCACCAATAACCTGCTCACCGATGCTCAGTTTGGGTCCCGCCAGGACCACTCGGCTCCAGACCTCATTACAGCCTTGGTCCAAACATGGACAAAAGAGCTGAATTCCAGAGGTGAGGTGAGAGTGACTGCCCTTGACATCAAGGCAGCATTTGACCGAGTGTGGCACCAAGGAGCCCTAGTAAAATTGAAGTCAATGGGAATCAGGGGGAAAACTCTCCAGTGGCTGGAGTCATACCTAGCACAAAGGAAGATGGTAGTGGTTGTTGGAGGCCAATCATCTCAGCCCCAGGACATTGCTGCAGGAGTTCCTCAAGGCAGTGTCCTAGGCCCAACCATCTTCAGCTGCTTCATCAATGACCTTCCCTCCATCAAAAGGTCAGAAATGGGGATGTTTGCTGATGATTGCACAGTGTTCAGTTCGATTCGCAACCCCTCAGATAATGAAGCAGTCCGAGCCTGCATGCAGCAAGACCTGGACAATATCCAGGCTTGGGCTGATAAGTGGAAAGTAACATTCGTGCCAGACAAGTGCCAGGCAATGACCATCTCCAACAAGAGAGAGTCTAACCACCTCCCCTTGACATTCAACGGCATTACCATCACCGAATCCCTCACCATCAACATCCTGGGGGTCACCATTGACCAGAAACTTAACTGGACCAGCCATATAAATACTGTGGCTACAAGAGCAGGTCAGAGGCTGGGTATTCTGCAGCGAGTGACTCACCTCCTGACTCCCCAAGGTCTTTCCACCATCTACAAGGCACAAGTCAGGAGTGTGATGGAATACTCTCCACTTGCCTGGATGAGTGCAGCTCCAACAACACTCAAGACGCTTGACACCATCCAGGACAAAGTAGCCCGCTTGATTGGCACCCCATCCACCACCCTAAACATTCACTCCCTTCACCACCGGCGCACCGTGGCTGCAGCGTGTACCATCCACAGGATGCACTGCAGCAACTCGCCAAGGCTTCTTCGACAGCACCTCCCAAACCCGTGATCTCTACCACCTAGAAGGACAAGGGCAGCAGGCGCATGGGAACAACACCACCTGCACGTTCCCCTCCGAGTCACACACCATCCCGACTTGGAAATATATCGCCGTTCCTTCATCGTCACTGGGTCAAAATTCTGGAACTCCCTTCCTAACAGCACTGTGGGAGAACCGTCACCACACGGACTGCAGCGGTTCAAGAAGGCGGCTCACCACCACCTTCTCAAGGGCAATTAGGGACGGGCAATAAATGCCGGCCTTGCCAGCGATGCCCACATCCCATGAACGAATAACAAAAAAGCACGGCACCATATGACTTAAACCCAGTGCCTCACTCCCAGTGACACTGTACCACGTGGCACTCTCCCACTGAATGTGTAGCATGTGACTCACACACAGTGACACCCTACCAAGTGACTCAATCCCAGTGACACTGTACCATGTGACTCGCTCCTAGTGACAGTGCATCATGTGACTCACACCCATTGAAACTTTCTCATATGACTCACTCCCAGTGACACTGTATCACATGACTCACTCCCAGTGACACTGTATCATGTGACTCCCTCCCAGTGACACTGTATCATGTGACTCACTCCCAGTGATACTGTATCATGTGACTCCCTCCCAGTGATACTGTATCATGTGACTCACTCCCAGTGACATTGTATCATGTGACTCACTCCCAGTGAAAGTGTATAATGTGGCTCACTCCCAGTGACACTGTATCATGTGACTCCCTCCCAGTGATACTGTATCATGTGACTCACTCCCAGTGACACTGTATCATCTGGCTCACTCCCAGTGACACTGTATCATGTGGCTCACTCCCAGTGACACTGTATCATGTCATTCACACCCAATTACCCTGTAACACGTGACTCACGCCCAGTGACTGTGTACCATGTGACTCACACCCAGTGACTGTGTACCATGTGACTCACTCGCAGTGACACTGTATCACGTGACTCACTCCCAGTGACACTGTACTAAGTGTGTTGACTCAGAGGGTTGTGAATCTTTGGAATTCTATTCCCCAAAGGGCTGTGGATGCTGAGTCGTTAAGTATGTTCAAGGCTGAGATCGATAGATTTTTGGACTCCATGGGACTCAAGGTTATGTGGGGATCAGGCAGGAACATGGAGTTGAGGTCGAAGATCCCCCATGATCTGATTGAATGGTGGAGCAGGCTCGAGGGGACGTACGGCCTACTCCTGCTCCTATTTCATGTGACTCATTGCCTATGACACTGTGCAAGTGACCCACTCCCATTGAAACTGTCCCCCTTGACTCACACTGAGTGACATTGTATCATGGATCACTTTAGGAAAGATGTGTCGGCCTTAGAGAGGGTGCAGAAGAGATTTACTAGAATGATTCCAGGGATGAGGGACTTTAGTTACGTGGATAGACTGGAGAAGCTGGGGTTGTTCTCCTTGGAACAGAGACGGTTGAGAGGAGATTTGATAGAGGTGTTCAAAATCATGAAGGGTCTAGACAGAGTAGATAGAGAGAAACTGTTCCCATTGGCAGAAGGGTCGAGAACCAGAGGACATACATTTGAGGTGATTGGCAAAAGAACCAAAGGTGACATGAGGAAAAACTTTTTTACAATCATGGCTTTCAAAAGGGAACTGGATAAGTACTTGAAAGGCAAAAATTTGCAGGGCTACAGGGATAGTGTGAGGGAGTGGGACTAGCTGGATTGCTCTTGCAGAGAGCCGGCATGGACTCGATGGGCTGAATGGACTGGTTCTGTGCTGGAACCGTTCTATGATTCTATATGACTCACACCCAGTGACACAGTAAGAACATAAGAAATAGGAGCAGGAGTAGGCCATCCGGCCCCTCGAGCCTGCTCCGCCATTCAATAAAATCATGGCTGATCTTCTACCTCAACACCATTTTTTCTGCATCATCCCCATATCCCTTGATGCCTTTAATATCTAGAAATTTATCGATCTCTGTTTTGAACGTACTCAATAACTGAGCCTCCACAGCCCTCTGTGGTAGAGAATTCCAAAGATTCACCACCCTCTGAGTGAAGAAATTTCTCCTCATCTCAGTCCTAAATGGCCTGCCCCTTATTCTGAGACTCTGACCCCTGGTTCTAGTCTCCCCAGCCATGGGAAACATCCTCCCTGCATCTACCCTGTCGAGCCCTGTAAGAATTTTGTATGTTTCAATGAGATCACCTCTCATTCTTCTAAACTCGAGTGAATACAGGCCTAGTCCACTCAATCTCTCCTCATGCGACAATCCTGCCATCCCAGGAATCAGTCTGGTGAACCTTCGTTGCACTCCCTCTATGGCAAGTATATCCTTTCTTAGATAAGGAGTGTGATTCACTCCTGGTGACATCATAGCATGTGACTCATTCTCAGTGAAACTATCCTGTGACCCACTCCCAATGACACTGTATCACGTGACCCACTCCCAGTGACACTGTATCACGTGACCCACTCCCAGTGACACTGTATCACGTGACCCACTCCCAGTGACACTGTATCACGTGACCCACTCCCAGTGACACTGTATCACGTGACCCACTCCCAGTGACACTGTATCACGTGACCCACTCCCAGTGACACTGTGACACGTGACCCACTCCCAGTGACACTGTATCACGTGACCCACTCCCAGTGACACTGTATCACGTGACCCACTCCCAGTGACACTGTATCACGTGACCCACTCCCAGTGACACTGTATCACGTGACCCACTCCCAGTGACACTGTATCACGTGACCCACTCCCAGTGACACTGTGACACGTGACCCACTCCCAGTGACACTGTATCACGTGACCCACTCCCAGTGACACTGTATCACGTGACCCACTCCCAGTGACACTGTATCACGTGACCCACTCCCAGTGACACTGTATCACGTGACCCACTCCCAGTGACACTGTATCACGTGACCCACTCCCAGTGACACTGTATCACGTGACCCACTCCCAGTGACACTGTGACACGTGACCCACTCCCAGTGACACTGTATCATGTGACTCACTCACACTGACACTGTACCATGTGACTCACACTGAGTGACAGTGTGCCATGTGACTGCCAGTGACACCTTACCACGTGACTCCCTCCCACGGACTGTACCACATGACTCACACCCTTTGCCACTGTACTGTGTGACTCACTCCCAGTGACACTGTACCACATGACTTGCCCAGGTTCCTGGCTCTGCTACTCATAGAGTCTTTGAGACTCTCTCCCCCTTCCCCCTTCCTTCTCCTTCCTCTCCCCTCCCCCTGTATCCCCTGTTCCTCCCATATCCCTCTCCTCCCTTCATCTCTCCCTGTCCCACCCACTCTCTCCCCTCCTCCTGTCCCAGCCCCTGCCCCTCCACCTCCTCTCACATCCCCCTTCCAATCCTCTCCCCGTCCCCTCCCCTCCTTCTGCCCCTCTTCTCCTCTCCCCTTCTTCCTCCCCTCCCAACCCTTCCTCGCCCTCCTCTCACCTCCCACTCCCCTCACCTCCCGCCCCTCTCACTCCCCTCACCTCCCGCCCCTCTGTCCCCCTCTCCCTCCTCCCGTTCCCTCTCCCTCCCCTCCCTTCCCTACGTTCTATACCTTCCCTCCCATTTCCCAGGCCCACCCCTCCATTACCCCCTCCCTCCATTACCCCCTCCCCTCCATTACCTCCTCCCCCTCCCCCCCTCCCCCCCTCTGTGCCTTCCCTCCCATTTCCCAGCCCCTCCCCCTCCCCCTCCCCTCCTCCTCCCCCTCCTCCTCCTCCCCCCTCCTGTTCTTCCCCTCTTCCTGTTCCCTTCCCCTGTCCCTCCCCATCACCCTTCCCTCCCCTCCCCTCTCCTCCTCCTGACCCCTCCCCTCCTGCACGCCCCTCCCTGTCTCTCCACTCCTCCTCTCCCGTCTCCCTGTCCCTCCCCTCCTGTGCCTCCCCTCCTCCTGTCCCCTCCCCCCCTCCTGTCCCCTCCCCTCCTCCTGTCCCCTCCCCCATCCCGCCCCATGCCCCTCCTCCCTGTTGTGTTACAAAAGTTCTAACTTGTTTTGAACAGTGAACATGGAGTTTCCTGGAGAGGAGCAGTCATCGGAGGGGGAGAGCCGGATGCAGGAGCTGGCAGCCCTGGTTCAGAAAACTACCCACAACTGCAGTTGGTGGGAGAGGCACGGGATAGACTGGGCCGTCCTGGCACTGGCATTGAGTGCGGCCCCAGCAGGTCAGTCACTGCAGCTCTCCTAGTGTGTGTGTGTGTGTCTCTAGCTATCTGTGAGTCTCTGTCTGTGTGTGTGAGAGAGGGAGTGTGTGTGAGGGAGGAACAGAGTGTGTGTGTGGGAAAGAGTGTGTGTATGAGGGAGGGAGGGAGTGTGTGGAAGGGAATGAGTGTGTGATGGAATGAGTGTGAGGGAGGATGTGTGATGGAGGGAGTGTGTGAGTGGGTGTGTTTGAGCGTGTGCCTGTGTGTGTGTGTGTGTGTGTGTGTGTTCTTAACTATATGTTTATCTGTGACGAAGCAAGTGTATGTGTGTCTGTGAGCAATTGAGTGTGTCTGTGTGAGAATCCAGTAAGGGCAAACTGACTTTATTGTATTGTGACATTTGTGGGTCACAAAAGTTCATGTCAATGTTCCAAAATTCTAAACGTGTCTGTGTGTGTCTGTGTCTGTGTGTGTGTGGCTCAGTGTGTGTGTGTGTCTGTGTCTGTGTGTCTCTGTGTGTGTGTGTCAGTGTGTGTCTGTGTCAGTGTGTGTGTGTCTCAGTGTGTGTGTGTGTGTCTCAGTGTGTCTGTGTCTGTCTCTCTGTGTGTGTGTCAGTGTGTGTCTGTGTCAGTGTGTGTGTGTCTGTCTGTGTGTCTGTCTGTGTGTGTGTGTCTCAGTGTGTCTGTGTGTTTGTGTCTGTGTCTCTGTGTGTGTCTGTGTCTGTGTGTGTCTGTGTCAGTGTGTGTGTCTGTGTCAGTGTGTTTGTGTCTGTCTGTGTCTGTGTGTGTCTGTGTCTATGTGTGTGTGTGTCTGTGTCTGTGTGTGTCTGTGTCAGTGTGTGTGTCTGTGTCAGTGTGTGTGTCTGTGTCAGTGTGTTTGTGTCTGTCTGTGTCTGTGTGTGTCTGTGTCTATGTGTGTGTGTGTCTATGTCTGTGTGTGTCTGTGTCAGTGTGTGTGTCTGTGTCAGTGTGTGTGTGTCTCAGTGTGTTTGTGTCTGTCTGTGTCTGTGTGTGTCTGTGTCTATGTGTGTCTGTGTCTGTGTGTGTGTGTGTATGTGTGTGCAGAGACTGGGTGGGGATGAGGTATCCACAGCTGTGATTTCCATCTCCCCCATGGTTTAAGCACAGGCCGACCCTCAGTGCCTGGGCTCACACGGAAGAAATGGCCCCTGAGGGGATTATCAGAGGGTGGATCCGACCCTTAAATTGATCCCCAGCACAAATCCCTTCAGTGAGGCGGGCGAGTCACTGCAAAATCACATTAAGAGAGGACTTTATTTGAAGTGAGAGTTCAGTAACATTGAGTACAGAAAGTCCGAGGTAGAAGGTCAATGAGAAAATTCCAGAACAATATGAAGCTTTGCCAAGGAGAAGTGAGTGACTGTAGAGATTCCCATGGTTAGTTAATTTATTAAATAAAAACCGTTCCTTTAGCTCCTGATAATTTGAACTACCCAGGGCACTGTGAGAGGTCGGGTGTACAGTGTGAGGGGTCGGGTGTACAGCGTGAGGGGACGGGTGTGAGGGGTCGGGTGTGAGGGGTCGGGTGTGAGGGGTCGGGTGTACAGTGTGAGGGGTCGGGTGTACA
The DNA here is from genome assembly GCF_035084215.1 of Heptranchias perlo. Classification (NCBI taxonomy): domain Eukaryota; kingdom Metazoa; phylum Chordata; class Chondrichthyes; order Hexanchiformes; family Hexanchidae; genus Heptranchias; species Heptranchias perlo. Next base: position 44,922,293 of record NC_090347.1, read on the forward strand.
GCGTGAGGGGACGGGTGTGAGGGGACGGGTGTGAGGGGTCGGGTGTGAGGGGTCGGGTGTGAGGGGTCGGGTGTGAGGGGTCGGGTGTGTAATGCCTCTGGGTTTGGACGGGGGAAATATCAGCCCATCTCCTGCTCCCGAACACAATCCAGTGATTTCTGCAGGAAACAGTGTGCAACAGGATTGGGCTCATGGTGATGCCTTGAACAGCTGAATTGCCGGTGACACTAAGTCACTGGGCTCACAGACTAAGCCTGGCTATTTGGGGAGCTGCAGCAACAATCACCTACAAGGGTCAGCACAATGGGGGAGGAGGGAGCACAGGGCCGGTTGGCTCCCTGGCTGAGAGGTACTGGTGGCCACAGATGTTTGGAGAGAATCTCTACCCAATGATATCGATTCCCGGTGAAGAACAGCTCAAATACAAAGAGCTGTGAGGGGCTGGTCGGCCTCGAGTGGAATTGAAACAATAACTTGCATTTATACAGCACCTTTAATCTAGAGAAACACCCCCAGGCACCTCACAGAGGTGTAATTAGACAAAAATGGACACTGAGCCAAAGAAGGAGATATTAGAAGGGATGACTAGAATCATAGAAAGGTTACAGCACGGAAGGAGGCCATTTGGCCCATTGAGTTCGTGCCGGCTCTGTGCAAGAGCAATCCAGCTAGTCCCACTCCCTCACCCTATCCCCGTAGCCCTGCAAATTTTTTCCTTTCAAGTACTTATCCAGTTCCCTTTTAAAGGCCATGGTCGAATCTGCCTCCACCACCCCCTCGGGCCGTGCATTCCAGATCATAACCACTCGCTGTGTAAAAAAGTTTTTCCTCATGTCACCTTTGGTTCTTTTGCCAATCACCTTAAATCTACGCCCTCTGGTCCTTGACCCTTCTGCCAATGGGAACAGTTTCTCTCTATCTACTCTGTCTGGACCCTTCATGATTTTGAACACCTCTATCAAATCTCCTCGCAACCGTCTCTGTTCCAAGGAGAACGACCCCAGCTTCTCCAGTCTATCCACGTAACTGAAGTCCCTCATCCCTGGGATCATTCTAGTAAATCTCTTCTGCACCCTCTCAAGGCCTTCACATCCTTCCTAAAGTGCGGTGCCCAGAACTGGACACAATACTCCAGTTGTGGCCAAACCAGTGTTTTATAAAGATTCATCATAACTTCCTTGCTTTTGTACTCTATGCCTCTATTTATAAATGTAAGGAATCTTACAACACCAGGTTATAGTCCAACAAATTTATTTTAAAATCACAAGCTTTCAGAGATTATCCCCTTCGTCAGATGAATGAGTGAAAAGGTTCTCAAATCGCATATCTTATACTATGCTGGGACAGCATCACACCAATCAAAAGGTGTCGTTGTCATTCAAACAGGCCAGTCACGGAGAACAGCACGTCCCAGTACACTGGATATACATTGTGTCAATTACACAGGCAGGCAGAAAGAAACCCAAAATGGCAGAGAGAGAGAGAGAATATTAAAAAACAATTTTTTCCCCCCTTTTTGCTGGTGGGGTTACGTGTAGCGTGACATGAACCCAAGATCCCGGTTGAGGCCGTCCTCATGGGTGCGGAACTTGGCTATCAACTTCTGCTCGACGATTTTGCGTTGTCGTGTGTCTCGAAGGCCGCCTTGGAGAACGTTTCGGGTAAGCGTTCTCCAAGGCGGCCTTCGAGACACACGACAACGCAAAATCGTCAAGCAGAAGTTGATAGCCAAGTTCCGCACCCATGAGGACGGCCTCAACCGGGATCTTGGGTTCATGTCACGCTACACGTAACCCCACCAGCAAAAAGGGGAAAAAAATTCTCTCTCTCTGCCATTTTGGGTTTCTTTCTGCCTGTCTGTGTAATCGACACAATGTATATCCAGTGTACTGGGACGTGCTGTTCTCCGTGACTGGCCTGTTTGAATAACAACGACACCTTTTGATTGGTGTGATGCTGTCCCATCCTAGTATAAGATATGCGATTTGAGAACCTTTTCACTCATTCATCTGACGAAGGGGACAATCTCTGAAAGCTTGTGATTTTAAAATAAATTTGTTGGACTATAACCTGGTGTTGTAAGATTCCTTACATTTGTCCACCCCAGTCCATCACCGGCATCTCCACATCTATTTATAAAGCCCAGGATCCCGTATGCTTTTTTAACCGCTTTCTCAACCTGCCCTGCCACCTTCAAAGATTTCTGTACATATACCCCCAGATCTCTCTGTGTTCCTGTACCCCTTTTAGAATTGTGCCCTCTAGTTTATATTGCCTCTCCTCGTTATTTCTACCAAAATGTATCACTTTGCATTTTTCCACGTTAAATTTCATCTGCCACGTGTCCGCCCATTCCACCAGCCTGTCTATGTCCTCTTGAAGTCTATCACTATCCTCCTCACTGTTCACTACACTTCCAAGTTTTGTGTCATCTGCAAATTTTGAAATTGTGCTCTGTACACACAAGTCCAAATCATTAATATATATCAAGAAAAGCAGTGGTCTGAATACCGACCCCTGGGGAACATCACTGTACACCTCCCTCCAGTCCGAAAAACAACCGTTCACCACTATTCTGTTTCCTGTCAATTTCGTATCATGCTGCCGCTCCCCCTTTTATTCCAAGGGCTTCAACTTTGATGACAAGCCTATTATGCGGTACTTTATCAAACGCCTTTTGAAAGTCCATATACATCACATCAACCCCATTGCCCTCATCGACCCTCTCTGTTACCTCATCAAAAAACTCTATCAAGTTAGTTAAACACGATTTGCCTTTAATAAATCCGTGCTGTCTTTCTCTAATTAGTCCACCCTCGTCCAAGTGACTGTTAATTTTGTCCTAGATTATCGCGTCTAAAAGTTTCCCCAGAGTAATAGCTTGATCACGGAGATGAGTTTTAAGGAACATGTTAAAGGAGGAGAGAGAGGTAGAGAAGCAGAGAGGCTTAGGGAGGGAATTCCAGAGCGTAGGGCCTAGGCAGCTGGTGGGGCAAAAGGAGTAGGAGATTCACAAGAGGCCAGAATTGAAGGAACGCAGAGATCTTGGAGGGTTGTAGGGCTGGGGGAGGTTATGGAGATAGGGAGGGGCGAGGCCATGGAGGGATTTAAATACAAGGATGATCATTTTAAAATTGAGATGTTTCCGGACCGGGAGCCAGTGTAGGTCAGCGAGCATAGGGGTGATGGGTGTACAGGACTTGGTGTGAGTTAGGATACAGGCAGCAGAGTTTTGGATGAGCTCAAGTGTATGGAGGGTGGAAGATGGGAGGCCGGCCAGGAGAGCATTGGAATAGACGAGTCTGGAGGTAACAAATGCATAGATGAGGGTTTCAGCAGCAGACGAACTAAGGCAGGGGAGGAGACGGGCAATGTTACAGAGGTGGAAGTAGGTGATCTTGATGATCGAGAGGATATGGAGACAATGGCTTCAGTCTTCCCAATATTTAATTGGAGGAAATTTCTGCTCATCCAGTACTGGATGTCGGACAAACCATGAGACAAATCAGGGACAGTGGAGGGGTCGAGGGAGGTGGTGGGGAGGTAGAGCTGGGTGTCGTCAGCGTACATGTGGAATCTGATGTTGTATTTTCAGGTGATGTCACCGAGGGGCAGCATGTAGATGAGAAATAGGGAGGGGGCCAAGGGTAGATCCTCGGGGGACTCCAGAAGTAATGGTGCGGGAGCAGGAAGAGAAGCCATTGCAGGTGATTCTCTGGTTATAACTGGATAGATAAGAATGGAACCAGGCGAGTGCAGTCCCACCCAGCTGGACAACGGAGGAGAGGCATTGGAGGAGGATGGTGTGGTCAACCGTGTGACAGGCTGTAGACAGGTGGAGAAGGATGAGGAGGGATAGTTCACCATGGTCACAGTCACACAGGATGTCATTTGTGACTTTGATAAGGGCCGGTTCAGTGCCGTGGCAAAAACCTGATTGGAGGGATTCAAACATGGATTTGCGGGAAAGATAGGGATGGATTTGGGAGGCGACATCACGTTCAAGGACTTGAGAGGAAAGGGAGATTGGAAATGGGGTGGTAGTTTGCAAGGACAGAGGGGTCAAGGGTGGTTTTTTTGAGGGGAGGGTGATGACGGCAGATTTGAAGGGGGGTGGGGAACAGTACCTGAGGAGAGGGAACCGTTAACAATATCAGCTAACATGGGGCCCAGGGAAGGAAGTTGGGTGGTTAACAGTTTAGTGGAAATGGGGTCAAAGCAGCAGGAGGTGGGTCTCATGGTCAAGCTGAGCTCAGAGGGGGCATGAGAGGAGATAAGAGAGAAACTAGAGAACGATGCGAGTTCAGGGCTAGGGCAGGGGGGAACTGTAGAGGAAGCTTGGCTTGGTGGGCAAACGGAGATGGACTCCATCTCAAGTTACAAAGAAGTCCATGAATTCCTCGTGCTTGTTGTTTGAGCCGAGGGTGGAGGGGGCATGGGAGAGGGGTTTAAGGAGACTGTTGGTAGTGGATCTCCAGGATGATCCCAAATCCATGCCCACCGATTCTATCCTCCTCTCCAGCCGCTGTCTCAAGTTGAACCAGAACGTTCACAACCTCAGCCTCCTGTTAGACCCTGAGCTGAGGATCTGACCCCTCTCAGGTGGATGTAACATGACAGTATTGGAAGAAGAGCAGGGGAGTTCTCCCCGGTGTCCTGGCCAATATTTATTCCTCAACCAATACCACTAAAACAGATTATCTGGTCATTATCTCATTAGTGTTTGTGGGATCTTGCTGTGCGCAAATTGGATGCCGTGTTTCATACATTACAACAGTGACTACACTTCAAAGGTATTTCATTGGCTGTGAAGCACTTTGGGACGTCCTGAGGTCGTGAAAGGTGCTAAATGAATGCAAGTTCCTTCTTTCTTTAACTAAGGGGCCTCAGCCCCTCACCTTGGTTCTCCAACAGAGAACACCTCTCCCGGTGATTGGTTCATGATGTATCTAGGGGCAGGACACACGGGGTGCCAGGAGAGCAGGAAGAGGGTGAAATTATCGGGGAAGAGGGATCTGATTTTGGGAGAGGCCACCAAACATGTTTGTATGACATTCCTCCCTCTTTTAAATGGGGTACGGTCTTTCAGTTATTTTCCAGCACAGTACAGTCCTCAGTAAGGTTAAGATTCATCCTTAGCATCGCGCACTGGAGTCAGTTTATACTTTTTCTCTGTTAACCCCCTCCCCCCATCCCCCCTAGGTGCTGAGTCCATGCTGGGAGACATCTTGACGTTGCGATGACAGCCCTCCAGAACTTTAACAGAGGTGGCCTTCTTTCATGAGTGGACCAAGGCGGTCTCTGTTGGCTGTTCGGCTGTGGGTGGCATCACAGCGGAGTCCCGAGTTAGTACCAGAGGGACCCGCTTTGGTGGGTCGGTGGGACTGTCCACAACATTGACACTTCTTGTATGGCGGTTCCCCTCACTTCAGGCTCCAGCAACAACAACTTGTGAGGGCCGGCCTTTTGCATGAGGTACTGCAGCCCCACAGGGACCATTCCTGGCCAGTGTCGGAGCCCAGGAGAGATTGGGTGGTGGGAGGGGGAGTGAACTGACCAGGTGAGTGGAGGGTTTTCTCGGTGCCTCGTTTACAGCTCCTATTTGTGTTGCAGGTTTCTTGTTGCTACGGTCGGAGAGTTTCCTCCCGCTGTGTCTGGGATTCCTGATCCTGGGCACAGCTCACACTGTGGTGACAGTCAAAGGGAGTCACCTGGCTAGTCACAGCTCGCTGAGCGAATCGAAATTCTGGAACAAGTTCTGGGCAGTGGTCTTTATGGAGGTAGGAGACCCTGTGTTGCTGTCGCGTTACTTACTGAGCTGGGCACGCGGTGTCTAGGGTCGGGCGGAGGTGAAACGTGACCCTCAAGCTAGTTACACAGGAAGAGGATTAGGCCATTCAGCCCCTCGAGCCTGTTCCGCCATTCAATTAGATCATGGCTGATCTGTATCTTAACTCCATGTACCGGCCGTAGCTCCCTATCACTTGTTGCCCTTAGTTCATGTGTAGTTTAATCGGAACCACACATTAGGGCCATGAGGTCAATGGCAACCAATGGATCAATTGTACAATTCAGTAAAAGCCCCTTAAGATCGATTGTAAAACCTCTGAGCACTCACCTTCTTTCAAAATACAGGCGATTGCATCTTCAAATGACTTTAATTATGGTCTTCCCCCTCCCCCACTCTCCCACCACGTTTCCCCCTCCTCTCCGGAAGGCTCCTGCTGGGTTACAGTTCCACAGGCCCAGCTGTCTGCCAGAGCCTCACCTCAGACCCTCCTTCACGTGTGAGTTTTTCAAAATTCCTGTTCGTTCTAGAGATATGGACGTCGGTAGTAAGGTCACCATTACTGCCCATCCCTAGTTGCCCTGAGAAGATGGTGGTGGGCCTTCTTCTTGAACCGCTGGTAGTGGTTTGATACAATTGAGTGGCTCGCTGCTCCCCTTCAGAGGGGCAGTTAAGTGTCAACCACGTTGGTGTGGGACTGGAGTCACGTACAGGTCAGACCGGGTAAGGACGGCAGGTTTCCTTCCCTAAAGGACATTAGTGAACCAGATGAGTTTTACTTTTACTGATACCAGCTTTTTATTTCCCGATTATTTAAACTGATTTCAAATTCTCAAACTGCCATGATGGGATTTGATCTCTTTCCTCTGGATTATTAGACCAGTAACAAACACTGCACTACTGGCAAAATAGTCAACCATGGGGGGGAGTCATAGTCCAGCCTGATCATCTCCTAAACCAACACACACACACACTCTTTCCAGCAGGAGTCACTGGGTCATTTGTGAGTGGGAATCATAAGAACATAAGAAATAGGAGCAGGAGTAGGCCATCTGGCCCCTCGAGTCTGTTCCGCCATTCAATCCGATCATGGCTGATCTTCGACCTCAACTCCACTTTCCCGCCTGATCCCCATATCCCTTGATTCCCCTAGAGTCCAAAAAACTATCGATCTCAGCCTTGAATATATTCAACGACTGAGCATCCACAGCCCTCTGGGGTAGAGAATTCCAAAGATTCACAACCCTCTGCGTGAAGAAATTCCTCCTCATCTCAGTCTTGAATGGCCGACCCCTTATCCTGAGACTATGCTCCCTAGTTCTAGACTCTCTAGCCAGGGGAAACAGCCTCTCAGCATCTACCCTGTCAAATCTTCTATCTTTCAATGAGATCACTTGTCATTTTTCTAAACTCCAGAGAGTATAGGCCCATTCTACTCAATCTCTCCTCATAGGACAACCCTCTCATCCCAGGAATTAATCCAGTGAACCTTCGTTGCACCCCCTCTAAGGCAAGTATATCCTTCCTTAGATAAGGAGACCAAAGCTGTACACAGTACTCCAGGTGAGGTCTCACCAAAGCCCTGTACAATTGTAGTAAGACTTCCTTACTCTTATACTCCAACCCCCTTGCAATAAAGGTCAACATTCCATTTGCCTTCCTAATTGCTCGCTGTACCTGCATACTAACTTTTTGTGTTTCTTGTACAAGGACACCCAAATCTCTCTGAACACCAATATTTAATAGTTTCTCACCATTTTAAAAAATATTCTGTTTTTCTATTCTTCCTACCAAAGTGAATAACCTCACATTTCCCCACATTATACTCCATCTGCCACCTTCTTGCCCACTCATTTAACCTGTCTATATCCCTTTGCAGACTCTTTGTGTCCTCCTTGCAGCTTACTTTCCCACCTAGCTTTGTATTGTCAGCAAACTTGGATACATTACACTCGGTCCCTTCATCTAAGTCATTAAGAATCCTGGCTGATTTTCCCCTCCCGAGCCCTTCAAGGCCCCATAGCTGCCAGTGCCAGCCCATCCTCAGGGACTGGGCATTGAACGCGGCCCCTCACTGCTCTGAGTGGTTTAACTCTGTACTGTCCTTCAGTGAGCCCTCTCTAACACGGAGTAAGGAATATCAGGAGGGTGGTGTGGAGGGGAGCTGAGAATAAGCCGGCCTGTCTGCCCTGGTGAAAGGAGAGGCACTGAATGATTTTACAGAGAGCTGTGGACGGGCTCCAGCTGGCCGGCTCTGTGTGAACGATCAGATTCATTGTTTCAGCACATTCTCAAATGGCAACATCTGCAGGGACAATGGAGTCTCTGAGGCCTTTCTGAAAAGATTCTTTGTCTCAAAGCAGAATTACCCCCCCCACAACCTCGCCGGAGGCAGTGTCCCCTCCCCCCTCCTCCCCCCCTCCTCGCCGGAGGCAGTGTCCCCTCCCCCCTCCTCCCCCCCTCCTCGCCGGAGGCAATGTCCCCTCCCCCCTCCTCCCCCCCTCCTCGCCGGAGGCAGTGTCCCCTCCCCCCTCCTCCCCCCCTCCTCGCCGGAGGCAGTGTCCCCTCCCCCCTCCTCCCCCCCTCCTCGCCGGAGGCAGTGTCCCCTCCCCCCTCCTCGCCGGAGGCAGTGTCCCCTCCCCCTTCCTCCCCCCCCTCCTCGCCGGAGGCAGTGTCCCCTCCCCCCTCCTCCCCCCCTCCTCGCCGGAGGCAGTGTCCCCTCCCCCCTCCTCCCCCCCTCCTCGCCGGAGGCAGTGTCCCCTCCCCCCTCCTCGCCGGAGGCAGTGTCCCCTCCCCCCTCCTCCCCCCTCCTCGCCGGAGGCAGTGTCCCCTCCCCCCTCCTCGCCGGAGGCAGTGTCCCCTCCCCCCCCCTCGCCGGAGGCAATGTCCCCTCCCCCCTCCTCCCCCCTCCTCGCCGGAGGCAGTGTCCCCTCCCCCCTCCTCCCCCCCTCCTCGCCGGAGGCAGTGTCCCCTCCCCCCTCCTCCCCCCCTCCTCGCCGGAGGCAGTGTCCCCTCCCCCCCCCTCGCCGGAGGCAGTGTCCCCTCCCCCCCCTCGCCAGAGGCAGTGTCCCCTCCCCCCTCCTCGCCGGAGGCAGTGTCCCCTCCCCCCCCCTCGCCGGAGGCAGTGTCCCCTCCCCTCCCCCCCCCCCCCTCGCCGGAGGCAGTGTCCCCTCCCCCCCTCTTCACCTCACCTCACACTCTTTCTATTGCATGTGATTTTTAAGCCTGTCAATGTTTCTGAATGATCTTTTCAGTGAGTGTTTGCTGAGGGTTCAGGTTTTGGGGGTGGGAATATCGCTCCTCGGGGCATTTATATAGGACCGTAAACATATCACATCCCAAGGCACTTCACAAATACATTTAAGTGAGGTAAATGAACAGCGAGCAGGGAAGGGAGAGATTAGGAAGGTTTGGTCAAGGAGTTGTGGTTTGAGAATGATTTTGAAAGCTGGAGATAAAGATAGAGAGAGATAGAAAGATGGAGGGGGTTAGGGAGGGAGCTCGGGGCCAAGGTGAAAGGAGGGGCAGATAAACAGAAGGATGGAGTCAGAGAAACCGAGAGTTCGGGAAGAGATATGAAGCTTAAGGAGGTTGCAGGGAGCCAATGTGGGGTGATGGGTGAACAGGACTCAGTGTGGGATGGGGTACGGGCAGCAGAGTTTATGGAGGATAAGGAAGAGGAGCCCACAAGGAGAGTGTAGGAGTAGTTGAGTGTGAAGGTGATGAAGGCACAGATAAGGGTTTCAATGGAAAAGGGGCAGAGGCAGGCAATGTTGGGCAGGGTGGAAGTCAACGGTTTTGGTGATGGATGGATCAGAGGATTGGAAGTTTGGTTCAGCGTCAAGTAGGGCACCAAAGTTGCTGGTTCATCCTGAGCAGGTAACTGCGGAGCGGAATGGAGTCAATGGCAAGGGAAGGTGGGGGCCGGAGGAAGTTGCAACTGTCCGAGGCTGGATGTCAATCAGCGGTCAAAGACCACGGAGGCAGTCGAGGGGTCAGGAGAAGTGGTTGAAGATGCCCCTATGCCTATGGATGATGTCATTGAGGGGTGGTATGGAGATGAGGAATATATGTGGCCAAGGATGGGTCATTGCGGGGACTCCGGAGTTGCCAGTGTGGGAGAGGGATGAGGAGCCATTGCTGGAGTTGTATTGACTGTGTTCGTTCCATTTCTGGATCGGGAGGGCAGCTTTGCCATTGTCAGAATGGGTGACCTGGACTCTGATTTTCCCTCTGAACATAACATCTGAGATCAGGAGCTCACTGCAGAAATCTACAGTTGAGTTTACTCTCCGCTATGGGCAGTGAGTTGTTTAGTCTCTGCGTGAAGAAGAAGTGTCTGATATCAGTCCTAAATTTGCCTTTTACCAGTTTGACCCTATGACCTCTTGACCCCTTGTCCCACTCTCAGGGTTTGACCCTATGACCCCTTGTCCCACTCTCAGGGTTTGACCCTATGACCCCTTGTCCTACTCTCAGGGTTTGACCCTGTGACCCCTTGTCCCACTCTCAGGGTTTGACCCTATGACCCCTTGTCCCACTCTCAGGGTTTGACCCTGTGACCCCTTGTCCCACTCTCAGGGTTTGACCCTGTGACCCCTTGTCCCACTCTCAGGGTTTGACCCTATGACCCCTTGTCCTTCTCTCAGGGTTTGACCCTGTGACCCCTTGTCCCACACTTAGGGTTTGACCTTGTGACCCCTTGTCCCACTCTCAGAGTTTGACCCTATGACGCCTTGTCCCACTCTCAGGGTTTGACCCTATGACCCGTTGTCCTACTCTCAGGGTTTGACCCTATGACCCCTTGTCCCACTCTCAGGATTTGACCCTGTGACCCCTTGTCCCACTCTCAGGGTTTGACCCTGTGACCCCTTGTCCCACTCTCAGGGTTTGACCCTATGACCCCTTGTCCTTCTCTCAGGGTTTGACCCTGTGACCCCTTGTCCCACACTTAGGGTTTGACCCTGTGACCCCTTGTCCCACTCTCAGAGTTTGACCCTATGACGCCTTGTCCCACTCTCAGGGTTTGACCCTATGACCCGTTGTCCTACTCTCAGGGTTTGACCCTGTGACCCCTTGTCCCACTCTCAGGGTTTGACCCTGTGACCCCTTGTCCCACTCTCAGGGTTTGACCCTATGACCCCTTGTCCCACTCTCAGGGTTTGACCCTGTGACCCCTTGTCCCACTCTCAGGGTTTGACCCTATGACCCCTTGTCCCACTCTCAGGGTTTGACCCTGTGACCCCTTGTCCCACTCTCGGGGATTACTTTGATGTAATGTTCCACATTTACCGTGATGGTGAAATTGGTCCTGGGCAATGGCTCAAAAGGAGCGATAACCAATCGGTGCCCGGTTTACACTGCGTCCAATTTCTTTTTCCATTGACCCTTCTGCCAAAACTCAATAAAATTATATTCATAAATGTGAAGATGTCACATGCACAAAATGGAGATATTTACGAGTGTCAATCTTCCACAGGTTTGTGGGTCCTTCACAGCGGAGAAAGGTACATTTCAGCATGTGAAACTCCATCATGCCTACACCAATGTCATTGGATTGGGTGACTCCAGCATCTGGAAGGCCCCCTTCGTCCCACGCTACATCTATCTGTTCATCCTGCCCTTGGCAGTGCCAGTCCTGACACCGATCGTGGCAATAGGTAAGAGGCAGGTGGGGGGCGAGACTACTGTGTGCACAAGTAATGAGATGTGGTTGTGGATCGGGGCTGATGACATCCTTTGTTCATTTTATTTTGAGGAGTCTCACCATGAGGATTGTTTCGGGAGGGAGTCTCACGGTGAGGATTGTTTCTGGAGGGAGTCTCACCATGAGGATTGTTTCGGGAGGGAGTCTCACGGTGAGGATTGTTTCGGGAGGGAGTCTCACGGTGAGGATTGTTTCGGGAGGGAGTCTCACCATGAGGATTGTTTCGGGAGGGAGTCTCACGGTGAGGATTGTTTCTGGAGGGAGTCTCACCGTGAGGATTGTTTCGGGAGGGAGTCTCACCGTGAGGATTGTTTCTGGAGGGAGTCTCACCGTGAGGATTGTTTCTGGAGGGAGTCTCACCGTGAGGATTGTTTCTGGAGGGAGTCTCACCGTGAGGATTGTTTCTGGAGGGAGTCTCACCGTGAGGATTGTTTCGGGAGGGAGTCTCACGGTGAGGATTGTTTCTGGAGGGAGTCTCACCGTGAGGATTGTTTCTGGAGGGAGTCTCACCGTGAGGATTGTTTCGGGAGGGAGTCTCACCGTGAGGATTGTTTCAGGAGGGAGTCTCACCATGAGGATTGTTTCGGGAGGGAGTCTCACCGTGAGGATTGTTTCAGGAGGGAGTCTCACCATGAGGATTGTTTCGGGAGGGAGTCTCACCGTGAGGATTGTTTCAGGAGGGAGTCTCACCATGAGGATTGTTTCGGGAGGGAGTCTCACCATGAGGATTGTTTCTGGAGGGAGTCTCACCATGAGGATTGTTTCTGGAGGGAGTCTCACCGTGAGGATTGTTTCGGGAGGGAGTCTCACCGTGAGGATTGTTTCAGGAGGGAGTCTCACCGTGAGGATTGTTTCGGGAGGGAGTCTCACGGTGAGGATTGTTTCTGGAGGGAGTCTCACCATGAGGATTGTTTCTGGAGGGAGTCTCACCGTGAGGATTGTTTCTGGAGGGAGTCTCACGGTGAGGATTGTTTCTGGAGGGAGTCTCACCATGAGGATTGTTTCTGGAGGGAGTCTCACCGTGAGGATTGTTTCAGGAGGGAGTCTCACCATGAGGATTGTTTCTGGAGGGAGTCTCAGTAGCAGGAGCACCTTTTTAAAGAGGGATTTTCCTTGTCAGTATCACGTTTTAAAGTGAAGGTTTTACCATCAGCTGCTCTTTTAAAGAGGATGTTTCCTTATCAGGACTCACTGTTTAATAGGGAGCATTATTTTAAGACTGAGCCTTGGTGTCAGGATGCCTTTTTAAACAGGGAGTCTCCTCTTCAAGACCCTCAACATCAAGACCCCCTTTTAAAGAGAGTGTCTCACCAGCAGGACCCCTTTTGAAGAGGGAATCTTGGTGCCTGAGCAAGGGCCAATGTACACGGTGCAGGACACCCCCAACATTGAAAAGAGTGAGACAGAAAACAAGATAAATCAAGAAGTAGTGACACCAAGCTTGGATTTTAGAAACTTAAAGATTGTAGAAGGGAGGGAACAGTGTGAGGAATTCCCAGTCCTGAGGAACTGGGAAAGAATGAGTTGGACTAGGAGATGGGTGATGGGTCTTGACTGTGATAGATGGGGCTCTGTCCTACATTAGTGTGAATCTTAGCTAAGCCAAGGCACTGAGAGTTTTCATATGAAACTTTAGCTGCTGTTTCCAAAAGTCTTGAGGGTCTGTGGGTGGACTGAATATTCAGTTGGATCGGGTCCTGAGCTCATTGGGCACAGCACTAAACGGGCCGTCAGGTCAGGCATGATTCCAAGAGGCTTTGAACGTGTAATCAACTTACTGACCACTTCCCGTCCACTTGGGTGACCAGAATTATTAATATTAATTGCTGAGCTACTGAGAGTGTTTGGGTTTTCTACAAAGGAATTTGCCTGTTATGAAAGGTCTGCTCTTGAGCTCAGGTGTAAGGAGCTGACTGAATCAGGAATATTTACTGCAGCTTTTCAATATATCTACAGTTCAGTCAGTCGAACCACAGCCATGTGACAGCAGTGAGACAAAACTCCATGGCGTTCAGCTTCATTAATCCAAGATTGGGTTTAAGGATATGAATTTCAAAATGCTTTGCTATTTGGTTTCAAAAGAGCTTAAAGAGTTGGTGAAACCTAAGTACTGTGTTAATCTGATTCTAATGATATAGTTTACTTCTGTATAAATTTAGGTCTTAAAATAAATATGTTTTGCAGTTTAGCCAGAAAGATATCACCTGAGAGTGTGGTGCCTGTCAGAGTGATCAGGAGCATACAGCATACATTCCATATATCCTTCCAATGTGTAACTCGGTATGTTTATATAGCACCTTTCATGACCTCAGGACGTCCCAAAAAGCTTTACAGCCAATGAAGTACTTTTGAAGTGTAGTCACTGTTGTAATGAAGGAAACGCAGCAGCCAATCTGCACACAGCAAGATCCCAGAAACAGAACTGAGATAATGAGCAGATAATCTGTTTTTTAGTGGTATTGGTTGAAGGATAAATATTGGCCAGGAGACCAATGAGAACTCCCCTGCTCTTCTTTGACAAACAGATGGGGCCTTGGTTTAATACCTCATCTGAGTACGACATTGAAGTGTCAGTGCTGGATTAGGTGCTCAAGTCCTGGAGTGGGGTTTGAACCCACAACCTTGAAGGTGAGAGAACTACCACTGAGCTAAGCTGGCACGTAAGGGTAATTGTTAATGCTGCAACATGTTGACCCATTCACTCTGCACATGAAGCCTCTGATCATGGGAGGTCCTATCTGTGGAATCTGTCTTGTGGGGAACAGCCCAAACTATAATATTGACTTCAACTATGGTGAGGCAGCAGGAAAGAGGAAGAGCACATAACACAAAGAGATTTGGAGCTTAGGAGGAACGGGGGAGGGAGGTTCAAAGCATAATAGTATTGTCAGAATAGAGAGAGAGAAGGATTGCTATTGGGTGGCGAGCTCGCTCTTGTATCCTGCCCGAGAGAGAGAGAGAGAGAGAGAGAGCTGTGTTGGGTTTGAAGGGGTATTCAGGTCTTAGATGAACTTCAGATAGATGGAAAGCTGAGTGTTGTGGAGGGAGAAAGATATTTTGGCATGAAAGAGGAAGCCAATCTTGGAGGGAGCTTAGAGATGAAGGAGAGCAGGGAGTTGGGCCAGCTCACACCGTGGGGACATTGTCACATGCACATCTGTCAACATCTACAACTACCACATGGAGTAGTTGGGCTGAATCGCATAGATGCATTTAAGGGGAAGCTGGATAAGTACATGAGGGAGAGAGGAATAGAAGGATATCCTGATATGGTTCACTGAAGTAGGGAGTGAGGAGGCTCATGTGGAGCATTAACACCGGCTGAATGGCCTGTTCCTGTGCTTTAGATTCTATGTAACTAGTGAAAAACATGCCGATTTATCGCTTGAAATATGAACCAGTCGACACATGGGCTGAAACTCTGACTCGGATTAAAATGTTGACAGTTGACATGTGAGCTTTCAACAAATCTGTCGGGATTCAGGGGGTTTTCGCCATTTTTGCGCAGAAAGGATTTGCTTTTGATGTATTTTTTTTACACCAAAGGCACCCAGATGAAAGGTGGTTAACATGTTTAATGGAAGTTGTTTCCCCCAGGGTGTAAACCATTAGCTTGTCTAGTGATTGAAAAACAGCTCACACCCATTGTGTTGGAAAGTTCTTTAATCCCTGTCTTGTCTGTGAAACGAGGGAGATAAAAAGAGACAGACGGGGCAGGTTTTTTTTGAGAAAACAAGAAAACTGAGGGCTGCCAAACTTTTAAACAGAGGTGCGGAAGGCTTAAATTTAGAAATGCTGAAGGAACAGTTAGAAGACATCTTGTTTAAGTCCAGTACGATAACCCACTGATGTGGGGAAATGTGTCGTGTTCTTTATTTTATAACATTATGTGAAGATCAGTTATGCTGTTTGAACGAAGTGTATAACCGTTTCTCTATATGTCCCCTCGCTGTGAAACAAAGCAGCTTAACGATTCATTTCAAGCCTCGTCTCACCAAGTGTTTGCTCCTTTAGCCTTTGGAAAGGTGGAAGAAGTACAAGTGTGAGAGACAAATATTTGGTTCAGTTCACAAGGGGCTGATATTGTTGCTCGGGGTTAGAGTATCATACAGATATAGGGCAGTGTCAGTCAACTCCCAGAGAAAGAAAGACTCACATTTCTAAATCATCTTTCACACCTTCAGGACGCCCCCAAAGTGCTTTACAGCAAATTAAGTACTTTTTTGAAGTGTAGTCACTGTTGTAATGTAGGAAATATTGCAGCCAATTTGTGCACAGCAAGATCCACAAACAGCAATGAGGTAATGACCAGATAATCTGCTTTAGCAATGTTGGTTGAGGGATTAATATTGGCCTGGACACCGGGGCGAATTCCCCTGCTTTTTTTCGAATAGTGGCTGTAGGACTTTTTACAGCCACCTGAGATGGGTAGACAGAGTCGTGGTTTAATGTCTCATACCGACAGTGTGGCACTCCCTCAGTACTGCACTGGAATGTCGGCCTGGATTACGGGCGCAAGTCTTGGGAGTCAGACTCTGACTCAGAGGTCCGAGAGCTGCCCATTGAACCACAGCCTGTAGTACAGAGCATTGGGGATCAGAGGGGAGAGGGAAGAAGGGTACTGGAAACAGTGAGGTACCAGAGGGCTGACAACACGATGGAACACACAGAATGAGTCAGCGCCATTAGGGGAGGAGAGATATTGGGGCAAGGGATAATATGACAGAAGCATGTCTGAACTATTGAAGCTTTGTGTGTGCTGACCAACACTCCTCCCTCAACCACAGGTTAGCTGGTTATTCATCCCATTTGGTGTTTGTGGGATCTTGCTACATGCAAACTGTGTGCTGTGGTTGTCTATTTAACAGTGACTGTAACGACAGTAATTCACTGGATGTAAAGTGTTTTGGGACATCCTAAGGATGTGATAAGGCAATTATAAAATTGCAAATTCTTTCCTGATCTTTCTTAAAATATCTAGTAAACGAGTCAACCTACCAGGGAATTGCACACGAGGGGCGGAGATGGAGTGTAGTCTTCAGATGGAGCTGGTTTAGGAAGTAGACCAGGGCAGCAGATGTAATTTAATCTCCACTTTAAAGTCATATATTCCGTCCTTTTTTTTTGTATATCCATCACACACATTTATAATGGAAACTGCCAAGTAAACTCGTCACGGTGTAATTACGTCCCGTTGCCAGTGGGGACGCTGCAGAGTGAGGACGAGACAGGGTGGCGAGGGCATGAGTTAACATTTTAAAGATGTCCTGACTGGACCAGAGGGTCCACATTTTAAACTTGAGATTATTAATTATTATATCCAGCCCACTGGACTCGATACCCACCTCCATCCCCCTGGCACACCATGGCTGCAGTGTGTACTATCTACAGGATGCACTGCAGCAACTCACCAAGGTTACTTCAACAGCACCTCCCTCTCCTGCCACCTCTCGACATCCCGAGAAGGACCAGAGCAGCATTGTCATGGGAACGCCATTACCTTCAAGTCACACACATTCTGACTGGGACTTCACCGTTGCTTCATCGACGTTGGGTCAATGTGTCCTGGAATTCCCTACCTAACTCCATCCAGGGAGCACCATTAACACATGGACCACACCACCATCTCAGGGCAGCGAAAGGGCAAGCAATAAATGCCAACCTAAATCCAGAGCGGGATGGCAGCTCCAGCCCAGGAGCGGGTGAACAGTAAACTCCACAGACCCACCAACCCAGGAACAGGTGAACAGTAAACTCCACAGACTCACCAACCCGGGAACAGGTGAACAGTACAGTCCACAGACCCACCAACCCAGGAACAGGTGAACAGTACACCCAACAGACCCACCAACCCAGGAACAGGTGAACAGTACACCCAACAGACCCACCAACCCGGAACAGGTGAACAGTACACCCAACAGACCCACCAACCCGGAACAGGTGAACAGTACACCCAACAGACCCACCAACCCGGGAACAGGTGAACAGTAAACTCCACAGACCCACCTACCCGGGAACAGGTGAACAGTAAACTCCACAGACCCACCAACCCAGGAACAGGTGAACAGTACACCCAACAGACCCACCAACCCAGGAACAGGTGAACAGTACACCCAACAGACCCACCAACCCGGGAACAGGTGAACAGTAAACTCCACAGACCCACCAACCCAGGAACAGGTGAACAGTACACCCAACAGACCCACCAACCCAGGAACAGGTGAACAGTACACCCAACAGACCCACCAACCCAGGAACAGGTGAACAGTAAACTCCACAGACCCACCAACCCAGGAACAGGTGAACAGTACACCCAACAGACCCACCAACCCCGGAACAGGTGAACAGTACACTCCACAGACCCAC
This sequence comes from Heptranchias perlo, assembly GCF_035084215.1. NCBI lineage: Eukaryota > Metazoa > Chordata > Chondrichthyes > Hexanchiformes > Hexanchidae > Heptranchias > Heptranchias perlo. Next base: position 44,940,154 of record NC_090347.1, read on the forward strand.
CAACCCGGGAACAGGTGAACAGTACACCCAACAGACCCACCAACCCAGGAACAGGTGAACAGTAAACTCCACAGACCCACCAACCCAGGAACAGGTGAACAGTACACCCAACAGACCCACCAACCCAGGAACAGGTGAACAGTACACCCAACAGACCCACCAACCCAGGAACAGGTGAACAGTAAACTCCACAGACCCACCAACCCGGGAACAGGTGAACAGTACACCCAACAGACCCACCAACCCAGGAACAGGTGAACAGTAAACTCCACAGACCCACCAACCCAGGAACAGGTGAACAGTACACCCAACAGACCCACCAACCCGGGAACAGGTGAACAGTACACCCAACAGACCCACCAACCCGGGAACAGGTGAACAGTACACCCAACAGACCCACCAACCCAGGAACAGGTGAACAGTACACCCAACAGACCCACCAACCCGGGAACAGGTGAACAGTAAACTCCACAGACCCACCAACCCAGGAACAGGTGAACAGTACACCCAACAGACCCACCAACCCAGGAACAGGTGAACAGTAAACTGCACAGACCCACCAACCCGGGAACAGGTGAACAGTACACCCAACAGACCCACCAACCCAGGAACAGGTGAACAGTAAACTCCACAGACTCACCAACCCGGGAACAGGTGAACAGTACACCCAACAGACCCACCAACCCGGGAACAGGTGAACAGTACACCCAACAGACCCACCAACCCGGGAACAGGTGAACAGTAAACTCCACAGACCCACCAACCCAGGAACAGGTGAACAGTAAACTCCACAGACCCACCAACCCAGGAACAGGTGAACAGTACACCCAACAGACCCACCAACCCAGGAACAGGTGAACAGTAAACTCCGCAGACCCACCAACCCAGGTACAGGTGAACAGTAAACTCCACAGACTCACCAACCCAGGAACAGGTGAACAGTAAACTCCACAGACTCACCAACCCAGGAACAGGTGAACAGTAAACTCCGCAGACCCACCAACCCGGGAACAGGTGAACAGTACACCCAACAGACCCACCAACCCAGGAACAGGTGAACAGTAAACTCCGCAGACCCACCAACCCAGGAACAGGTGAACAGTACACCCAACAGACCCACCAACCCAGGAACAGGTGAACAGTAAACTCCACAGACCCACCAACCCGGGAACAGGTGAACGGTACACCCAACAGACCCACCAACCCGGGAACAGGTGAACAGTACACCCAACAGACCCACCAACCCAGGAACAGGTGAACAGTACACCCAACAGACCCACCAACCCAGGAACAGGTGAACAGTAAACTCCACAGACCCACCAACCCAGGAACAGGTGAACAGTAAACTCCACAGACCCACCAACCCGGGAACAGGTGAACAGTAAACTGCACAGACCCACCAACCCAGGAACAGGTGAACAGTACACCCAACAGACCCACCAACCCGGGAACAGGTGAACGGTACACCCAACAGACCCACCAACCCGGGAACAGGTGAACGGTACACCCAACAGACCCACCAACCCGGGAACAGGTGAACAGTACACCCAACAGACCCACCAACCCGGGAACAGGTGAACAGTAAACTGCACAGACCCACCAACCCAGGAACAGGTGAACAGTACACCCAACAGACCCACCAACCCAGGAACAGGTGAACAGTACACCCAACAGACCCACCAACCCAGGAACAGGTGAACAGTAAACTCCGCAGACCCACCAACCCAGGAACAGGTGAACAGTAAACTCCACAGACCCACCAACCCGGGAACAGGTGAACAGTAAACTGCACAGACCCACCAACCCAGGAACAGGTGAACAGTACACCCAACAGACCCACCAACCCGGGAACAGGTGAACGGTACACCCAACAGACCCACCAACCCGGGAACAGGTGAACGGTACACCCAACAGACCCACCAACCCGGGAACAGGTGAACGGTACACCCAACAGACCCACCAACCCGGGAACAGGTGAACAGTAAACTGCACAGACCCACCAACCCAGGAACAGGTGAACAGTACACCCAACAGACCCACCAACCCAGGAACAGGTGAACAGTACACCCAACAGACCCACCAACCCAGGAACAGGTGAACAGTAAACTCCGCAGACCCACCAACCCGGGAACAGGTGAACAGTACACCCAACAGACCCACCAACCCAGGAACAGGTGAACAGTACACCCAACAGACCCACCAACCCAGGAACAGGTGAACAGTACACCCAACAGACCCACCAACCCGGGAACAGGTGAACAGTACACTCCGCAGACCCACCAACCCAGGAACAGGTGAACAGTACACCCAACAGACCCACCAACCCGGGAACAGGTGAACAGTAAACTCCACAGACCCACCAACCCGGGAACAGGTGAACAGTACACCCAACAGACCCACCAACCCGGGAACAGGTGAACAGTACACCCAACAGACCCACCAACCCGGGAACAGGTGAACAGTACACCCAACAGACCCACCAACCCGGGTACAGGTGAACAGTACACTCCACAGACCCACCAACCCGGGAACAGGTGAACAGTACACCCAACAGACCCACCAACCCAGGAACAGGTGAACAGTACACCCAACAGACCCACCAACCCAGGAACAGGTGAACAGTACACCCAACAGACCCACCAACCCGGGAACAGGTGAACAGTACACCCAACAGACCCACCAACCCGGGTACAGGTGAACAGTACACTCCACAGACCCACCAACCCGGGAACAGGTGAACAGTACACCCAACAGACCCACCAACCCAGGAACAGGTGAACAGTAAACTCCACAGACTCACCAACCCAGGAACAGGTGAACAGTAAACTCCACAGACCCACCAACCCGGGAACAGGTGAACAGTACACCCAACAGACCCACCAACCCAGGAACAGGTGAACAGTACAGTCTGCAGACCCACCAACCCAGGAACAGGTGAACAGGACACCCAACAGACCCACCAACCCGGGAACAGGTGAACAGTACACCCAACAGACCCACCAACCCGGGAACAGGTGAACAGTACACCCAACAGACCCACCAACCCGGGTACAGGTGAACAGTACACTCCACAGACCCACCAACCCGGGAACAGGTGAACAGTACACCCAACAGACCCACCAACCCGGGAACAGGTGAACAGTACACCCAACAGACCCACCAACCCAGGTACAGGTGAACAGTAAACTCCACAGACCCACCAACCCAGGAACAGGTGAACAGTACACCCAACAGACCCACCAACCCGGGAACAGGTGAACAGTACACCCAACAGACCCACCAACCCAGGAACAGGTGAACAGTACACCCAACAGACCCACCAACCCAGGAACAGGTGAACAGTAAACTCCACAGACCCACCAACCCGGGAACAGGTGAACAGTACACCCAACAGACCCACCAACCCAGGAACAGGTGAACAGTAAACTCCACAGACCCACCAACCCGGGAACAGGTGAACAGTACACCCAACAGACCCACCAACCCAGGAACAGGTGAACAGTACAGTCCGCAGACCCACCAACCCAGGAACAGGTGAACAGTACAGTCCGCAGACCCACCAACCCAGGAACAGGTGAACAGGACACCCAACAGACTCACCAACCCGGGAACAGGTGAACAGTACACCCAACAGACTCACCAACCCGGGAACAGGTGAACAGTACACCCAACAGACCCACCAACCCGGGAACAGGTGAACAGTAAACTGCACAGACCCACCAACCCAGGAACAGGTGAACAGTACACTCCGCAGACCCAGAGTGGGACGGCCCAATAACTGGAAACGTTAAACTTTAAAGCTGTATCTATAAATAAACACTGTAAAGATGATCCCCTTAAGCCAGAGTCTCAAAAAATCTAAATTAATGACACTGGGTAGCCTAGAAATGTGTCAAAAGAGCACTCCACCAAGCGGGAGGAGCCAGCAACCGTAAAGTTCAGTTGGTAAAAGTATATTAAAAAAAATCAAATCTAAATCTAGGGAGGAGGTTATGAGGGGAGCTGAAAATTAAAAGTTCAAAGATTTTTTTAAAATCAAAACTTAAAGAAACTGCAGGCCATGGGAAGGACACACTGAAGACTGGTGAAATCAGATCATTTAAAATTATTAACAAAATTCTCCTTATAAAAAAATTAAAAGATTATGTAATATATATATATATAAAGTTTAAAGAAACTTTTAAAAAATGACTTAGCTGAAAGCTTCTTAAGCTACAAACAACATGGCACCAAAATTCCGAGAAATACGTCAGCAATACGATGCATATCCACCCAATGGCCGGATTGTGTAATTACAGCGTGACAAATTTACATGAGGCAAAACCCAGTATAAATGTTGACATAGGAATTTATTATGGGAAAAGGTTAATACATAAAATGTGATAGATTCATAGACTCTTACAGCACAGGACGAGGCCATTCAGCCCATCATATCTTTGAAAGAGCTGTCCAATTTTGTCCCACACCCCAGCTTTTTCCCACAACCCTGCAAATTAGCCCTCTTCAAGTACATGTCCAATTGCCTTTTCAAAGTTCCCATGGAATCTGATTCCACCATCCTTTCAGGGAGTGTTTTCCAGATCTTAACACCCCTCTGTGTGAATAAATATATCCTCATTTCCCCTTTAGTTGTTTTGCCAATTATTTTAAATATATGACCTCTGGTTATCGACCCACTTGCCAGAGGAAACAATTTCTCCCTACTTACTCGATCAAAACCCCACATAATTTTGAACACCTCTGTTATGTCTCCCCTTAACCTTCTATAAGGAGAACAATCCCAGCTTCTCCAATCTCTCCACATAACTGAAGTCCCTCATCCCTGGGACCATCCTGGTAAACCTCCCCTGTATCCTCTCCAAGGCCTTGACATCTTTCCTAAAGTGAGGTGCTCAGAATTATAAACAATACTCCCGCTGAGGTTTATCATGACTTGTATTCAATGCCCCTATTTACAAAGCCAGGTGTCCCATACAATTTCTTAACTACCTTATCAACTTGCCCTGCCACCTTCAAAGATTTGTGAATATGCACCCCCAGGTCCCTCTGCTCTTGCGCCCCCCTCAAAATAGCACCATTTAGATTATACTGCCTCTCCATGTAGTTCCACCCAAAGTGCATCACTTCACACTTATCCACATTAAATTGCATTTGCCACGTGTCTGCCCATTTCACCAGTCTGTCTATGTCCTTCTGAAGTCTGACACTATCCTCCTCACTATTTATTACGTTGCCAAGATTTGTATCATCTGCAAACTTAAATTGTACTCCCTATACCCAAGTCCAGGTCATTTAAATATAACAAGAAAAGCACTGGTCCTAATACCGATCCCTGGGGGACCCCACTGCAAACTTCTCTCCAGTCAGAAAAACATCCGTTCACCACTACTCTCTGCCTCCTATCCCTTAGCCAATTATATACCCAAGTTACCAACGTCCCTTTAATCCCATGTGCTTCTACTTTCCAAATAAGTCTGTTATGTGGTACTTTATCAAATGCCTTTTGAAAGTCCATATATACAACATCTACTACACGACCCTCATCAGCCCTCTCTGTTACTTCATCAGAGAACTCAATCAGGTTAGTCAGACATGATTTGCCTTTAACAAATCCATGCTGGCTGTCCCTTATTAACCAATGCTTCTCCAAGTCAGAATTAATTTTGTCCTTGACAGTGGTCTCTAGTAGTTTTCCCACCACTGACGTTAGGCTGACTGGCCTGTAGTTACCAGGTTTATCCCTCTGCCCTTTTTTGAACAGGGATGTAACATTTGCAATCCTCCAGTCCTCCGGCACCATCCTCATATCCAAGCAAAACATAACAGGAAGTCAAGTGGTGCAGAAAAGAGGTCCATGCAGATATAATCAAAAGCAAGATACTGGGGGTGGATGCTGGAAATCTGAAATAAAAACAGAAAATGCTGGAAATACTCAGCGAGTCAGGCAGCATCTGTGGAGAAAGAAACAGAGTTAGCGTTTCAGGTCGATGATCTTTCGTCAGAACTGGAAGAAGTTAAAGAATTAAAGTTTTTAAGCAAGTACAGAGTCAGGGAAATGGGGGAGGGGAAGAAAGAACAAAAGGGGAGGTCTGTGATAGGGTGGAGGGCAGGAGTGATTACATGACAAAAGGGATGATGGTGGAAGGCAAGGAGGGTGGGAATGGGACAAGTAAAGAAACAAAAGATTGATCAGGAGTAGCTGTAAATGGCAGCAGCAGAACTAAATCAGCACTAGCTGATCGAGAAAATGGGAGCAGTGATTATGATCTGAAGTTATTGAAATCAGTGTTGAGTCCGGAAGGTTGTAAAGTGCCGAAACGAAAGATGAGGGGCTGTTCCTCGAGTTTACACTGAGCTCCATTGGAACAGTGTAAGAGGCCGAGGACAGAGAGGTCAGAGTGGGAGTGGGACAGGGAATTAAAATGGCAAGTGACCGGCAGGTCAGGGTCATGCTTGCGGACTGAACGGAGGTGTTCAGCAAAGCGATCACCCATTCTGTGTAGAGGAGACCGCATTGTGTGCAGCGGATACGGTATACTAAACCTCTCTGTCCTCGGCCTCCTACCCTGTTCCAATGGAGCTCAATGGAAGCTCGAGGAACAGCCCCTCATCTTTCGATTCGGCACTTTATAAACTTCCGGACTCAACACTGATTTCAATAACTTCAGATCATAACCACTGCTCCCATTTTCTCAATCAGTTAGTGCCGGAAATTGTTCTGATGTTGCCATTTACAGCTACTCCTGATCAATCTTTTATTTCTTTACCTGTCCCATTCCCACCCTCCTTGCCTTGCACCATCATCCCTTTTGTCATTTCATCATTTCTGCCCTCCACCCTATCACAGACCTCCCCTTTTGTTCTTTCCTCCTCTCTCCCCCACCCTTTCCCTTGCTCTGAACTTGCTCAAAAACTTTACCACTTTAACTTCTTCCAGTTCTGACGAAAGGTCATTGACCTGAACCATTAACTCTGTTTCTTTCTCCACAGATGCTGCCTGACCTGCTGAGCTTCTCCAGCATTTTCTGACCTTATTACATGCAGACAGAAGATTTTTCATACGGTATAGATGGATTGGCCCATGACGTAGCCCACTGTCAGTTGCTGAGTATGACCTTTGCTATCAAATTTGGTAAAGGAGTGGGCACAGAGACTTCAGAAATTCTCTTTCCAGAGCCAACCAGTGACCAGAGCTTGTAACTACATTGGGATAGTTGACATAGCAAAATTGAATGGGAAATGTTGCCATAGCAACTTACAATGGTAAATATCGACAGATAAACATGATTAAAAATCATGTCAATAGGAAGTAAGTTTCGTGGACAGAAAGTGCACGTCCTAAACAAGACTTAATTATACATAGATAGAGTGTCAGCCTTGGATCCATGGGTGGCATTCTCCCCTCTGAGTCACAAGGTCATGGGTTCAAATCCTACATCATCCAGGCTGACACTCCAGTGCAGTGCTGAGGGAGTGCTGCACTGTTGGAGGTGCCGTCTTTCAGATGAAATGTTAAACTGAGGTCCCGTCTGCCCTTTTCAGGTGGGCGTAAGAGGTCCCAGGGCACTATTTGAAGAAGAGCAGGGGAGTTCTCCCCGGTGCCCTGGCCAATGTTTACCCCTCAACCAACACCTAAAACAGATGATCTGGCCATTTATCTCATTGCTATTTGTGGGATCTTGCTGTGCGCAAATTGGCTGATGTGTTTCCTACATTACAGCAGTGATTGATTTTGAAAAGTAATTCATTAGCTGTGAAGCACTTTGGGACATCCTGAGGTTGTGAACGGCGTTCTATAAATGCACATTTGCTTATTCTTTCTCATTTATAAAGCACGGTATGAAGAATGGGCAATGTGGAGATGTGGGGGGTCGAGCACTGATACAAATGGTTGGACTGAAGCCGATCTGATGGATTCTTTTGTCAGGATTGATGCGGGACCTGCCGGTGATGACCGTTATCAGGACCCTCTCGATGATCACCCTGGGCATGTGGGCCCATTGCTGGCTCCTTATCAGCGTGTCTGGATTTCAATCTCCCCTCTCCGCCTTTCTCTGTATGTTGCTGTACAAAGCCATCTTCTCCATTCCATACATACATGTCAATATATTCCAGGTAAGGTCTGGGTATGAGGAGGGTGTTGACATGTGCAGCCTCTCTTTGGCAGATAGACTCATTGCAACCTCTCCATGTTATCGATTGTACGTGGTTAGTGATCTTCTGGATTCTGCTCTCTTGATCGCCCTAAGCTGCAAAAACCCTTCGTACACTCTGAATCCTCGAAACTCAGTGCATCGTCCCCTACTCTTAACTCTGCATTCCTCAAAACTATGGAATTCCTCACCCCCCCCCCCTCACATCTTCCCCTCCTCCGACAATCATCAGCCGTAGAAAATCCAAACTTGGTGTCGCCTATTCCTCACTTGGCGATTTACCTCCCCTCCCCCGCTCTCCTGCACTCGGAGTCTTGGCCCTTCACTGGGAATTCTTCAATGTAAGAAAATCGTTCTCACACATAATCCTGTCCATTAAGATGCTGTGAGGTAACCATGACGATTAAGCAATGCTGTGTAAAACCGAGCTGGCGTTCACTCTCTTCACCACTTCACAATGAATCCTTTGTAAGTAATTCACATTCGACTCCTTTTTGGGGCGGGGGGGGGGGGGGAGTAAACAGTGACACTGGTCTGGGGGGGGGGAATAAACAGTGACACTGGTCTGGGGGGGGGAATAAACAGTGACACTGGTCTGGGGGGGGGGAATAAACAGTGACACTGGTCTGGGGGGGTTTATAAACAGTGACACTGGTCTGGGGGGGTTTATAAACAGTGACACTGGTCTGGGGGGGTTTATAAACAGTGACACTGGTCTGGGGGGGGGTTTATAAACAGTGACACTGGTCTGGGGGGGTTTATAAACAGTGACACTGGTCTGGGGGGGTTTATAAACAGTGACACTGGTCTGGGGGGGTTTATAAACAGTGACACTGGTCTGGGGGGTTTATAAACAGTGACACTGGTCTGGGGGGGTTTATAAACAGTGACACTGGTCTGGGGGGGTTTATAAACAGTGACACTGGTCGGGGGGGGTTTATAAACAGTGACACTGGTCTGGGGGGGTTTATAAACAGTGACACTGGTCTGGGGGGGTTTATAAACAGTGACACTGGTCTGGGGGGTTTATAAACAGTGACACTGGTCTGGGGGGGGAATAAACAGTGACACTGGTCGGGGGGGGTTTATAAACAGTGACACTGGTCTGGGGGGGTTTATAAACAGTGACACTGGTCTGGGGGGGTTTATAAACAGTGACACTGGTCTGGGGGGGTTTATAAACAGTGACACTGGTCTGGGGGGGTTTATAAACAGTGACACTGGTCTGGGGGGTTTATAAACAGTGACACTGGTCTGGGGGGGTTTATAAACAGTGACACTGGTCTGGGGGGGTTTATAAACAGTGACACTGGTCTGGGGGGGTTTATAAACAGTGACACTGGTCGGGGGGGTTTATAAACAGTGACACTGGTCTGGGGGGTTTATAAACAGTGACACTGGTCTGGGGGGTTTATAAACAGTGACACTGGTCTGGGGGGGTTTATAAACAGTGACACTGGTCTGGGGGGGTTTATAAACAGTGACACTGGTCGGGGGGGTTTATAAACAGTGACACTGGTCTGGGGGGGTTTATAAACAGTGACACTGGTCTGGGGGGGTTTATAAACAGTGACACTGGTCTGGGGGGGTTTATAAACAGTGACACTGGTCTGGGGGGGTTTATAAACAGTGACACTGGTCTGGGGGGGGGTTTATAAACAGTGACACTGGTCTGGGGGGGTTTATAAACAGTGACACTGGTCTGGGGGGGGGTTTATAAACAGTGACACTGGTCTGGGGGGGTTTATAAACAGTGACACTGGTCTGGGGGGGTTTATAAACAGTGACACTGGTCTGGGGGGGTTTATAAACAGTGACACTGGTCTGGGGGGGGGGTTTATAAACAGTGACACTGGTCTGGGGGGTTTATAAACAGTGACACTGGTCGGGGGGGGTTTATAAACAGTGACACTGGTCTGGGGGGGTTTATAAACAGTGACACTGGTCTGGGGGGGTTTATAAACAGTGACACTGGTCTGGGGGGGTTTATAAACAGTGACACTGGTCTGGGGGGGTTTATAAACAGTGACACTGGTCTGGGGGGTTTATAAACAGTGACACTGGTCTGGGGGGGTTTATAAACAGTGACACTGGTCTGGGGGGGTTTATAAACAGTGACACTGGTCTGGGGGGGTTTATAAACAGTGACACTGGTCTGGGGGGGGGTTTATAAACAGTGACACTGGTCGGGGGGGGTTTATAAACAGTGACACTGGTCTGGGGGGGTTTATAAACAGTGACACTGGTCTGGGGGGGTTTATAAACAGTGACACTGGTCTGGGGGGGGTTTATAAACAGTGACACTGGTCTGGGGGGGTTTATAAACAGTGACACTGGTCTGGGGGGGTTTATAAACAGTGACACTGGTCTGGGGGGGTTTATAAACAGTGACACTGGTCTGGGGGGGTTTATAAACAGTGACACTGGTCGGGGGGGTTTATAAACAGTGACACTGGTCTGGGGGGGTTTATAAACAGTGACACTGGTCGGGGGGGGGGGTTTATAAACAGTGACACTGGTCGGGGGGGGTTTATAAACAGTGACACTGGTCTGGGGGGGTTTATAAACAGTGACACTGGTCTGGGGGGGTTTATAAACAGTGACACTGGTCTGGGGGGGGGTTTATAAACAGTGACACTGGTCGGGGGGGGGGTTTATAAACAGTGACACTGGTCGGGGGGGGTTTATAAACAGTGACACTGGTCTGGGGGGGTTTATAAACAGTGACACTGGTCGGGGGGGTTTATAAACAGTGACACTGGTCGGGGGGGGTTTATAAACAGTGACACTGGTCTGGGGGGGTTTATAAACAGTGACACTGGTCTGGGGGGGTTTATAAACAGTGACACTGGTTTGGGGGGGTTTATAAACAGTGACACTGGTCTGGGGGGGTTTATAAACAGTGACACTGGTCGGGGGGGGGGTTTATAAACAGTGACACTGGTCTGGGGGGGTTTATAAACAGTGACACTGGTCTGGGGGGGTTTATAAACAGTGACACTGGTCTGGGGGGGTTTATAAACAGTGACACTGGTCTGGGGGGTTTATAAACAGTGACACTGGTCTGGGGGGGTTTATAAACAGTGACACTGGTCTGGGGGGGTTTATAAACAGTGACACTGGTCTGGGGGGGTTTATAAACAGTGACACTGGTCTGGGGGGGTTTATAAACAGTGACACTGGTCTGGGGGGGTTTATAAACAGTGACACTGGTCTGGGGGGGTTTATAAACAGTGACACTGGTCTGGGGGGGTTTATAAACAGTGACACTGGTCTGGGGGGGTTTATAAACAGTGACACTGGTCTGGGGGGGTTTATAAACAGTGACACTGGTCGGGGGGGTTTATAAACAGTGACACTGGTCGGGGGGGGTTTATAAACAGTGACACTGGTCTGGGGGGGTTTATAAACAGTGACACTGGTTTGGGGGGGTTTATAAACAGTGACACTGGTCGGGGGGGGTTTATAAACAGTGACACTGGTCGGGGGGGTTTATAAACAGTGACACTGGTCGGGGGGGTTTATAAACAGTGACACTGGTCTGGGGGGGTTTATAAACAGTGACACTGGTCGGGGGGGTTTATAAACAGTGACACTGGTCTGGGGGGGTTTATAAACAGTGACACTGGTCTGGGGGGGTTTATAAACAGTGACACTGGTCTGGGGGGGTTTATAAACAGTGACACTGGTCTGGGGGGGTTTATAAACAGTGACACTGGTCTGGGGGGGTTTATAAACAGTGACACTGGTCTGGGGGGGTTTATAAACAGTGACACTGGTCGGGGGGGGGTTTATAAACAGTGACACTGGTCTGGGGGGGTTTATAAACAGTGACACTGGTCTGGGGGGGGGTTTATAAACAGTGACACTGGTCTGGGGGGGTTTATAAACAGTGACACTGGTCTGGGGGGGTTTATAAACAGTGACACTGGTCTGGGGGGGTTTATAAACAGTGACACTGGTCTGGGGGGTTTATAATCAGTTACACTGGTCTGGGGGGGATTATAAACAGTGACACTGGTCTGGGGGGGTTTATAAACAGTGACACTGGTCTGGGGGGGTTTATAAACAGTGACACTGGTCTGGGGGGGTTTATAAACAGTGACACTGGTCTGGGGGGGTTTATAAACAGTGACACTGGTCTGGGGGGTTTATAAACAGTGACACTGGTCGGGGGGGGTTTATAAACAGTGACACTGGTCTGGGGGGGTTTATAAACAGTGACACTGGTCTGGGGGGGTTTATAAACAGTGACACTGGTCTGGGGGGGTTTATAAACAGTGACACTGGTCTGGGGGGGTTTATAAACAGTGACACTGGTCTGGGGGGGTTTATAAACAGTGACACTGGTCTGGGGGGGTTTATAAACAGTGACACTGGTCGGGGGGGTTTATAAACAGTGACACTGGTCTGGGGGGGTTTATAAACAGTGACACTGGTCTGGGGGGGTTTATAAACAGTGACACTGGTCTGGGGGGGTTTATAAACAGTGACACTGGTCTGGGGGGGTTTATAAACAGTGACACTGGTCTGGGGGGGTTTATAAACAGTGACACTGGTCTGGGGGGGGAATAAACAGTGACACTGGTCTGGGGGGGTTTATAAACAGTGACACTGGTCGGGGGGGTTTATAAACAGTGACACTGGTCTGGGGGGGTTTATAAACAGTGACACTGGTCTGGGGGGGTTTATAAACAGTGACACTGGTCTGGGGGGGTTTATAAACAGTGACACTGGTCTGGGGGGGTTTATAAACAGTGACACTGGTCTGGGGGGTTTATAAACAGTGACACTGGTCGGGGGGGTTTATAAACAGTGACACTGGTCGGGGGGGTTTATAAACAGTGACACTGGTCGGGGGGTTTATAAACAGTGACACTGGTCTGGGGGGGTTTATAAACAGTGACACTGGTCTGGGGGGGTTTATAAACAGTGACACTGGTCTGGGGGGGTTTATAAACAGTGACACTGGTCGGGGGGGTTTATAAACAGTGACACTGGTCGGGGGGGTTTATAAACAGTGACACTGGTCTGGGGGGGTTTAAAAACAGTGACAATGGTCGGGGGGGTTTATAAACAGTGACACTGGTCGGGGGGGTTTATAAACAGTGACACTGGTCGGGGGGGGATTATAAACAGTGACACTGGTCGGGGGGGGATTATAAACAGTGACACTGGTCTGGGGGGGTTTATAAACAGTGACACTGGTCTGGGGGGGTTTATAAACAGTGACACTGGTCTGGGGGGGTTTATAAACAGTGACACTGGTCTGGGGGGTTTATAAACAGTGACACTGGTCTGGGGGGGTTTATAAACAGTGACACTGGTCTGGGGGGGTTTATAAACAGTGACACTGGTCTGGGGGGGTTTATAAACAGTGACACTGGTCGGGGGGGTTTATAAACAGTGACACTGGTCGGGGGGGTTTATAAACAGTGACACTGGTCGGGGGGGTTTATAAACAGTGACACTGGTCTGGGGGGGGTTTATAAACAGTGACACTGGTCTGGGGGGGTTTATAAACAGTGACACTGGTCTGGGGGGGTTTATAAACAGTGACACTGGTCTGGGGGGGTTTATAAACAGTGACACTGGTCTGGGGGGGTTTATAAACAGTGACACTGGTCTGGGGGGGTTTATAAACAGTGACACTGGTCTGGGGGGGTTTATAAACAGTGACACTGGTCTGGGGGGGTTTATAAACAGTGACACTGGTCTGGGGGGGTTTAGAAACAGTGACACTGGTCTGGGGGGGGTTTATAAACAGTGACACTGGTCTGGGGGGGTTTATAAACAGTGACACTGGTCTGGGGGGGTTTATAAACAGTGACACTGGTCTGGGGGGGTTTATAAACAGTGACACTGGTCGGGGGGGTTTATAAACAGTGACACTGGTCGGGGGGGTTTATAAACAGTGACACTGGTCTGGGGGGTTTATAAACAGTGACACTGGTCGGGGGGGTTTATAAACAGTGACACTGGTCTGGGGGGTTTATAAACAGTGACACTGGTCTGGGGGGGTTTATAAACAGTGACACTGGTCTGGGGGGGTTTATAAACAGTGACACTGGTCTGGGGGGGTTTATAAACAGTGACACTGGTCTGGGGGGGTTTATAAACAGTGACACTGGTCTGGGGGGGTTTATAAACAGTGACACTGGTTTGGGGGGGTTTATAAACAGTGACACTGGTCTGGGGGGTTTATAAACAGTGACACTGGTCTGGGGGGGTTTATAAACAGTGACACTGGTCTGGGGGGGTTTATAAACAGTGACACTGGTCTGGGGGGGTTTATAAACAGTGACACTGGTCTGGGGGGGTTTATAAACAGTGACACTGGTCTGGGGGGGTTTATAAACAGTGACACTGGTCGGGGGGGTTTATAAACAGTGACACTGGTCTGGGGGGGTTTATAAACAGTGACACTGGTCGGGGGGGGGTTTATAAACAGTGACACTGGTCTGGGGGGGGTTTATAAACAGTGACACTGGTCTGGGGGGGTTTATAAACAGTGACACTGGTCGGGGGGGGGTTTATAAACAGTGACACTGGTCTGGGGGGGTTTATAAACAGTGACACTGGTCTGGGGGGGTTTATAAACAGTGACACTGGTCGGGGGGGGTTTATAAACAGTGACACTGGTCTGGGGGGGTTTATAAACAGTGACACTGGTCTGGGGGGGTTTATAAACAGTGACACTGGTCTGGGGGGGTTTATAAACAGTGACACTGGTCTGGGGGGGTTTATAAACAGTGACACTGGTCTGGGGGGGTTTATAAACAGTGACACTGGTCTGGGGGGGTTTATAAACAGTGACACTGGTCTGGGGGGGTTTATAAACAGTGACACTGGTCTGGGGGGGTTTATAAACAGTGACACTGGTCTGGGGGGTTTATAAACAGTGACACTGGTCTGGGGGGGTTTATAAACAGTGACACTGGTCTGGGGGGGTTTATAAACAGTGACACTTGTCTGGGGGGTTTATAAACAGTGACACTGGTCTGGGGGGGTTTATAAACAGTGACACTGGTCTGGGGGGTTTATAAACAGTGACACTGGTCTGGGGGGGTTTATAAACAGTGACACTGGTCGGGGGGGTTTATAAACAGTGACACTGGTCGGGGGGGGGGTTTATAAACAGCGACACTGGTCGGGGGGGTTTATAAACAGTGACACTGGTCTGGGGGGGTTTATAAACAGTGACACTGGTCTGGGGGGGTTTATAAACAGTGACACTGGTCTGGGGGGGTTTATAAACAGTGACACTGGTCGGGGGGGTTTATAAACAGTGACACTGGTCTGGGGGGGTTTATAAACAGTGACACTGGTCTGGGGGGGTTTATAAACAGTGACACTTGTCTGGGGGGGTTTATAAACAGTGACACTGGTCTGGGGGGGTTTATAAACAGTGACACTGGTCTGGGGGGGTTTATAAACAGTGACACTGGTCTGGGGGGGTTTATAAACAGTGACACTGGTCTGGGGGGGTTTATAAACAGTGACACTGGTCTGGGGGGGGGTTTATAAACAGTGACACTGGTCTGGGGGGGTTTATAAACAGTGACACTGGTCTGGGGGGGTTTATAAACAGTGACACTGGTCTGGGGGGTTTATAAACAGTGACACTGGTCTGGGGGGTTTATAAACAGTGACACTGGTCTGGGGGGGTTTATAAACAGTGACACTGGTCTGGGGGGGTTTATAAACAGTGACACTGGTCTGGGGGGTTTATAAACAGTGACACTGGTCTGGGGGGGTTTATAAACAGTGACACTGGTCGGGGGGGGTTTATAAACAGTGACACTGGTCGGGGGGGTTTATAAACAGTGACACTGGTCTGGGGGGGTTTATAAACAGTGACACTGGTCTGGGGGGGTTTATAAACAGTGACACTGGTCTGGGGGGGTTTATAAACAGTGACACTGGTCGGGGGGGGTTTATAAACAGTGACACTGGTCGGGGGGGGTTTATAAACAGTGACACTGGTCTGGGGGGGTTTATAAACAGTGACACTGGTCTGGGGGGGTTTATAAACAGTGACACTGGTCGGGGGGGTTTATAAACAGTGACACTGGTCGGGGGGGTTTATAAACAGTGACACTGGTCTGGGGGGGTTTATAAACAGTGACACTGGTCGGGGGGGTTTATAAACAGTGACACTGGTCGGGGGGGTTTATAAACAGTGACACTGGTCTGGGGGGGTTTATAAACAGTGACACTGGTCGGGGGGGTTTATAAACAGTGACACTGGTCGGGGGGGGTTTATAAACAGTGACACTGGTCGGGGGGGTTTATAAACAGTGACACTGGTCGGGGCCTCCCGGTGTATCACTTCCTGCAGTCTATTTTCGTGTGTCAGTGAGGAACACAGGAACAGGAGGAGGCCATTCAGCCCCTTGAGCCTGTTCCGCCATTCAATTGGACCATGGCTGATTTGCATCTTATCTCTGTTTACCCACCTCGGTTCTGTCCCTCTTAATACCCTTACCCAATAAAAATCGATCGATCTTAGTTTTGAAATTTTCACTTGACCCTCAGCCTCAATGGCCTGTGCCCGATATAGAACATATCACTCCAACCTCTGACTTCCTTTCCGTCGCCCTCGCCCCGCGCTGTGTTCAGCCACAATGCCCCCACACTCTGGAACTCGCTCTCAACCCCTGCCTTTCCCACTTGCTGTCTCTCTGCTGTTCTCTAAAATGGTCCTGAAACCTCCTTCTTTGATGGTGCTTCGGAGCACATCTCACTTTTCACTGCTCAGTGTCCATTTTGTGCCTCTGTGGAACGCTTCGGGACATTTTATGATGTTTAAATGACTGTCTAAAGGCAAGTCGTAAAAATGAATTTGCTGCGAGATATCACTGGGCTATTGGCTTTTCTACTTTGGCACCAAGTGTCACCATCTCCCAGGGCAGGTACAGCACGGGTTAGATACAGAGTAAAGCTCCCTCTACACTGTCCCATCAAACACTCCCAGGGCAGGTACAGCACGGGTTAGATACAGAGTAAAGCTCCCTCTACACTGTCCCATCAAACACTCCCAGGGCAGGTACAGCACGGGTTAGATACAGAGTAAAGCTCCCTCTACACTGTCCCATCAAACACTCCCAGGGCAGGTACAGTACGGGTTAGATACAGAGTAAAGCTCCCTCTACACTGTCCCATCAAACACTCCCAGGGCAGGTTCAGCACGGGTTAGATACAGAGTAAAGCTCCCTCTACACTGTCCCATCAAACACTCCCAGGGCAGGTACAGCACGGGTTAGATACAGAGTAAAGCTCACACTACACTGTCCCATCAAACACTCCCAGGGCAGGTACAGCACGGGTTAGATGCAGAGTAAAGCTCCCTCTACACTGTCCCATCAAACACTCCCAGGGCAGGTACAGCACGGGTTAGATACAGAGTAAAGCTCCCTCTACACTGTCCCATCAAACACTCCCAGGGCAGGTACAGCACGGGTTAGATACAGAGTAAAGCTCCCTCTACACTGTCCCATCAAACACTCCCAGGGCAGGTACAGCACAGGTTAGATACAGAGTAAAGCTCCTTCTACACTGTCCCATCAAACACTCCCAGGGCAGGTACAGCACGGGTTAGATACAGAGTAAAGCTCACACTACACTGTCCCATCAAACACTCCCAGGGCAGGTACAGCACGGGTTAGATGCAGAGTAAAGCTCCCTCTACACTGTCCCATCAAACACTCCCAGGGCAGGTACAGCACGGGTTAGATACAGAGTAAAGCTCCCTCTACACTGTCCCATCAAACACTCCCAGGGCAGGTACAGCACGGGTTAGATACAGAGTAAAGCTCCCTCGACACTGTCCCATCAAACACTCCCAGGGCAGGTACAGCACAGGTTAGATACAGAGTAAAGCTCCTTCTACACTGTCCCATCAAACACTCCCAGGGCAGGTACAGCACGGGTTAGATACAGAGTAAAGCTCCTTCTACACTGTCCCATCAAACACTCCCAGGGCAGGTACAGCACGGTTAGATACAGAGTAAAGCTCCTTCTACACTGTCCCATCAAACACTCCCAGGGCAGGTACAGCATGGGTTAGATACAGAGTAAAGCTCCCTCTACACTGTCCCATCAAACACTCCCAGGACAGGTACAGCACGGGTTAGATACAGAGTAAAGCTCCCTCTACACTGTCCCATCAAACACTCCCAGGACAGGTACAGCACGGGTTAGATACAGAGTAAAGCTCCCTCTACACTGTCTCATCAAACACTCCCAGGACAGGTACAGCACGGGTTAGATACAGAGTAAAGCTCCCTCTACACTGTCCCATCAAACACTCCCAGGACAGGTACAGCACGGGTTAGATACAGAGTAAAATCCTCTCAACTCTCCCAGGAACAAGAGGTAGCCACTTCCCACAGAGCCATTTTTCTTTATCTCTCCAAGTCCTTTAGCAAATCAACACCAAATATTAAGGGATTGTGGTCAGCTTTATGCAGTGGGCTTAAACTGTCCAAGACTCATTTTGTTTGGGACCCTTGCATCCAGCAGACCGAAGGGGCATCATCCCATCAGTCCAGGTGGGATTCGAGCCCAGGATAAGGGCCAGTGTCTGACCATTGTGCCACCCAATATTTATTTCAGGTTATAGATCAGTAAACATATCTTTTTATTATTTTTCGAAGCATATTGGACTGGCGATGTTCTCTCCTACAAAGAAGCCAAAGAGAATCTACCAGATGGCCCATGGAGTGTTGAATCTGCCTCGGAACGTGCTTCTAGATTGGTTCTTTGGGCACTCACTCATCAACTGCCATGTTGAGCATCATTTGTTCCCGACATTGTCTGACCACATGTGTCTAAAGGTAGCTCTCGTTCTTCACTCCCTTCATATTTTACCGTCAATTTTTCACTCATCAAGGTGAGGGATGTCGGTGCGGGGGAACGAAACAGTTTCTATTCCAGGCATCCAGAGTCAACATCAAACACTAGGGTGATAGAGGGAGGGGCTGTGATGGGAGAGTTAGGGTGATAGAGGGAGGGGCTGTGATGGGAGAGTTAGGGTAATAGAGGGAGGGGCTGTGATGGGAGAGTTAGGGTAATAGAGGGAGGGGCTGTGATGGGAGAGTTAGGGTAATAGAGGGAGGGGCTGTAATGGGAGAGTTAGGGTAATAGAGGGAGGGGCTGTGATGGGAGAGTTAGGGTAATAGAGGGAGGGGCCCCGATGGAGAGTTAGGGTAATAGAGGGAGGGGCTGTGATGGAGAGTTAGGGTAATAGAGGGAGGGGCCCCGATGGAGAGTTAGGGTAATAGAGGGAGGGGCTGTGATGGGAGAGTTAGGGTAATAGAGGGAGGGGCTGTGATGGGAGAGTTAGGGTAATAGAGGGAGGGGCCCCGATGGAGAGTTAGGGTAATAGAGGGAGGGGCCTCGATGGAGAGTTAGGGTAATAGAGGGAGGGGCTGTGATGGGAGAGTTAGGGTAATAGAGGGAGGGGCTGTGATGGAGAGTTAGGGTAATAGAGGGAGGGGCTGTGATGGAGAGTTAGGGTAATAGAGGGAGGGGCTGTGATGGGAGAGTTAGGGTAATAGAGGAAGGGGCTGTGATGGAATCAGTGGCATTTCTTGCATTGACTTTTCTTATAACAAGAATGATGGATAATGATTCGCTGTCCGGTCTGAACGTCTACAGGTGAAGCCCATTGTATTGAAGTATTTCAAACAACATGACATCCCTTACAATGAGGACACCTACCTCTCTCGCCTTCGGTTGTTCATTGACAAGTACGAAGAACTTATGGTCCGTGCACCACTGCTCACTGAGTTAGTGGGTATCCAGTGAGGTGTGAATGAGTCTGCCTCACAGTGCGGTGTCTCGGAACACAGCATCTTCAATCACCTCGTATAACCTCACAGTCACAACACTCATATCCTGCTCATTTCTTATTCTGAGCATTACACGATTATTTAAGGGGAATTACACAACTGTTTAAGGAGGTATTACACAAAGGGCACAATTTCAAAATTTGCGGATGACACAAAACTTGGAAGGACCCTCCCAGTAACCCTCCAGTAGTGACCCTCCCAGTTACCCTCCAGTAGTGACCCTCCCAGTTACCCTCCAGTAGTGACCCTCCCAGTTACCCTCCAGTAGTGACCCTCCCAGTTACCCTCCAGTAGTGACCCTCCCAGTAACCCTCCAGTAGTGACCCTCCCAGTTACCCTTCAGTAGTGACCCTCCCAGTTACCCTCCAGTAGTGACCCTCCCAGTAACCCTCCAGTAGTGACCCTCCCAGTAACCCTTCAGTAGTGACCCTCCCAGTAACCCTTCAGTAGTGACCCTCCCAGTTACCCTCCAGTAGTGACCCTCCCAGTAACCCTTCAGTAGTGACCCTCCCAGTTACCCTTCAGTAGTGACCCTCCCAGTAACCCTTCAGTAGTGACCCTCCCAGTTACCCTCCAGTAGTGACCCTCCCAGTTACCCTCCAGTGACCCTCCCAGTTACCCTCCAGTAGTGACCCTCCCAGTTACCCTCCAGTAGTGACCCTCCCAGTAACCCTTCAGTAGTGACCCTCCCAGTAACCCTTCAGTAGTGACCCTCCCAGTTACCCTTCAGTGACCCTCCCAGTGGTGATTGGGAGCAGATCGTTAACTGTTGACTGTTTCTCTGTGGAATTAACTGCGAGTCACCGAGACCTCAACTGAGCACCGAAGTACGTTTCAATTGAGTGCTGGGGTGTGGGACATTGGTGAAAGGGTTAAGAATGGAGCCCAGGTTTGTCACACATGACAGCAAGGTTACCTCAGCTCATACAGAACGGGCTGCACTGTGTAGTGCGGCAATTCACAGTGTTCGGATTCAGGCCAAGAAACAGATATTGCAACTTAGGGGGTACGGGAAGCTGGCACTGGGGGTACAGGAGGCTGGCACTGAGGGTACAGGAGGCTGGCACTGGGGTACAGGAGGCTGGCACTGAGGGTACAGGAGGCTGGCACTGAGGGTACAGGAGGCTGGCACTGAGGGTACAGGAGGCTGGCACTGAGGGTACAGGAGGCTGGCACTGAGGGTACAGGAGGCTGGCACTGAGGGTACAGGAGGCTGGCACTGGAGTGCAGGAGGCTGGCACTGAGGGTGCAGGAGGCTGGCACTGGGGTGCAGGAGGCTGGCACTGAGGGTACAGGAGGCAGGCACTGAGGGTACATGAGGCTGGCACTGGGGTACAGGAGGCTGGCAGTGGGGTACAGGAGGCTGGCGCTGGGGGTACAGAGGCTGGTGCTGGGGGTGCAGAGGCTGGTGCTGGGGGTACAGGAAGCTGGTGCTGGGGGTACAGGAGGCTGGCACTGGGGGTACAGGAGGCTGGCACTGGGGGTACAGGAGGCTGGTGCTGGGGGTACAGGAAGCTGGTGCTGGGGGTACAGGAAGCTGGCACTGGGGGTACAGGAGGCTGGCACTGGGGGTACAGGAAGCTGGTGCTGGGGGTACAGAGGCTGGCACTGGGGGTACAGGAGGCTGGTGCTGGGGGTACAGAGGCTGGTGCTGGGGTACAGGAGGCTGGCACTGGGGGTACAGGAGGCTGGTGCTGGAGGTACAGAGGCTGGTGCTGGGGGTACAGGAGGCTGGCACTGGGGGTACAGGAAGCTGGCACTGGGGGTACAGGAAGCTGGCACTGGGGGTACAGGAGGCTGGTGCTGGGGTACAGAGGCTGGTGCTGGGGGTACAGGAAGCTGGTGCTGGGGGTACAGGAGGCTGGCACTGGGGGTACAGGAGGCTGGCACTGGGGGTACAGGAGGCTGGCACTGGGGGTACAGGAGGCTGGCACTGGGGGCGCAGTAGGCTGGTGCTGGGGGCGCAGGAGGCTGGCACTGGGGTACAGGAGGCTGGTGCTTGGGTACAGGAGGCTGGCACTGGGGGCACAGGAGGCTGGCACTGGGGGCGCAGGAGGCTGGCAACGGGTATGTAGGAAGCTGGGGTACAGGAGGCTGGCACAGCGGGTACAGGAGGCTGGAGGTCGGGTGCAGGAGGTTGGTGCTGAGGGTACAGGAGTCTGTGTGTTTCTGTTAAGAGGTTGGTGCAGGATTCAGTGATCTTGACACACTTGCTCAGGATGTTGACTTTGCTTCTTATCTGTGAGGACCCTGCACCGACCTGCTGCTTCACCCCTTCCCAGGCTGCCCCGCCTGCAGCTTACTGAGTACGGTGCCCCTCACGACTCGCCTTCTCGTCTCAGCATGTCACACTGGGCTGTCTCCCTGAATCACAACCCCCCCCACCCCGAGAATTGGCTGTATCTCCCAGCTCCTCCCAGCACAGCACGAGCGAGGAAAAGCAGAACTCAACATTGCAGGTGCACCTTAAAGGAGCTGAGAATACACATTTATTCCCCTGTCCGGGATATCCCACCTCCCCTCGGCCTCTGCATTCCCAGCGCTTGATGTAAATCCCTCTGAGAGGGGGTCGCACAGCGTAAAATGAGGAGACGGTGGGAAAGGAGGCAATGTTCCCCCTGATAATATTCCAGCTGCTAATGAACCACTCGAGGAATTTCAGTCCCAAAATTCCTTGTGGGAATTCTACAGATCTCTCGTTCTAGGATCATATAGTTTTGTGGTATCAGATGTGTACACAACAGTTGTCTAAGTGTAAATGTAAGGAATCTTACAACACCAGGTTATTTGAAAATCACAAGCTTTCGGAGGCTTTCTCCTTCGTCAGGTGAAGTGTGGGATTCCTTGAAGGTTAACGCAAGGGAATCCCACACTCACCTGACGGAGGAGAAAGCCTCCGAAAGCTTGTGATTTTCAAATAAAACTGTTGGACTATAACCTGGTGTTGTAAGATTCCTTACATTTGTCAACCCCAGTCCATCACCGGCATCTCCACATCATAAGTATAAACAGGCTTGTCCGTTTTGAAATGCGATTCTGACAACCAAGAAAAATATGGTTTCAAACTCTTCCCTGCTGCTACAGTTAGAAAACATCCAACAGATCCCAGTCAGTGCCCCAGTCTGTTTAAAACTGTGAAAGATATTGTAACATCCTGGTAATCTAATGGGCTCTCAATGTTGCATGGAATCTAATATTTTATTATGGTCTGTATACTGAATAAATTGTAATTCTAACCTTTTTTTCTTCTTATGCTTCCTTGGTGTTTAATTTGTAAATAAATACCACAATTAATTTAACCTGTACAACTCTGGTCTTTGTTTGATATTTCCACCTTTGCAGATAGGCTGGAGATCGGTGGGAATCCCACCTAAATTCCAATAGCCTCTTTACCACAGCTGGGTTCATCATTTGACCCAGGTCACATTAACTCCTGTGAGAGCGGAACTCATGAGAAACTGTTTCCCTGTTCACGAGGGATAGGGTTTGCTCAGGGAAAATGCTGAACAGCCTGAAGAGAGAAATCTGTTCAGTAGTTCTCTTGTGTTAACGATTATAATTTGTTTTTTACATCGAGCGTCAACAGGCTATTTGACTGTGAAGGGCATCAGAATGAAGCCTGAGCTTGTTCCCACCTGATGCCCGAATACCTGCACATTCAAACCGGGGGGGGGGGTATCACTGGATAGTGATCAGGAGTGGGGTCCCAGGCTGCTTGTTTAAGCCAATGGCATCGATATCTAATTCAATGACCCCTCCTACTGCACTGGCTCAGATTAGTTACCTCAGTAATTAAAGCTGGACCCTCCCAGTCCCCTCTACCCCAATACCCTACCAATACCCTACTAAGCCATCAGGGTAACCCCTAATTATTAATCCTATCAACGGTGGTTACAGTTCAGGCTCATTCCCAACTCCTTCAATTCCTGTTTGTGGTAAAATATAATTTCCAAAGGTCAGGCCCCCTGTGATGAGGATCTCACACCTTCACCTGCGGTGTGAATGGAAAGTATCTTCCACAAGATTAACAAATACCCTTTTATTTCAATTAAAAGTCAGCTATGGGTCAATTGGTATCACTCTCTGAGTCAGAGGGTCTTAGGTTCAAGTCTCACTCCAGAGACTTGGGCACACAATCCAGGCCGACACTCCAGTGTAGTACTGAGGGAGTGCTGCACTGTCGGAGGTGCCGTCTTTCGGATGAGACGTTAAACTGAGGCCTCGTCTGCCCTCTCAAGTATACGGACATACGAATTAAGAGCAGGAGTAGGGCATTCGACCCCTCGCTCCTGCTCTGCCATTTGATAAGATCATGGCTGATCTGATTGCGACCTCAATCCTACTTTCCCGTCTACCTACTATAACCTTTGACTCCCTTGTTAATCAGAAATCTATCGAACGCAGCCTTAAAAATATTCAATGACCCTGCCTCCACCGCTCTCTGGGGAAGGGAGTTCCACAGACTCACGACCCTCTGAGAGAAAATATTCTCCTCATCTCCATCTTAAACAGGAGACCCCTTATTTTTAAACTATGGCCCCTAGTTCTAGTCTCTCCCACAAGGGGAAACGTAGAAGAGCCCACAACACTATTTCGAAGAAGAGCAGAGACGTTCTCCTGGTGTCCTGGCCAATATTTATCCCTCAACCAACATCACTAAAACAGATTATCTGGTCATTATCAGATTGCTGTTTGTGGGATCTTGCTGTGCACAAAATGGCTGCCTCATTTCTTACATTACAACAGTGACTACACTTTAAAAGGTACTTTGTTGGCCGTAAAGCGCTTTGGGACGTCTTAAGGTCATGAAAGGCATTACATAAATACAAGTCTTTCTTTCTTTCCTTCCAGTACAGCGCCAGTTCACCTATGAACACTTTAGGTCGGGTTAGGGTGGGTGGGAGAGAGGGCCCCTCCCTTCAATCTATTCCCAATCACTTCTACTCTGAGAAGGACACACTCTGAGGAAGTGAATGAACCTAAACACTAGACTTTACAGTAAACAAAGTGTTCCTGCGGTGCACCAACATTCCCAGAAAGTTACAACAATCAAAGAAAATCGAGTCCCAGCCAAGCCTTCGAGCCTCTGCTACTCCCAAATTATTGGGCCATAACAAATGCTCGAGCACCCGGTGGGCACCCCAGCGTGTGAATAATATTGTGTTTCATCAGTGTGCCTGGGGAGAACCTTCTAGAATGTTCCACAGCCTGTTCACTTCTTTTCAGCTGGGAGTTGCGAGTGTACAAAATGGCAGCTCCCTTCACCAGTGAACGCTGCGACGGGGAGTGGAGCCAGATCAGTAATAGGAAGCATGTGTCAGTCCCAGGCGGACAGACTGCTGTGAAATCTCCACCCACACAAAGTCATCAGCAAAAAAAAAAACATTTTTATTTAAGCAGATGGAGTTGATTTCAAAAATAACTGGAATGCTTTCACCCAATCTGTCTTGTTCGAGTTTTATCTGCAAAAACAGGCAGTTATTAAATTCCTGACGTTCCTGCGATGCACTCTCGCCTCCGAGTCAGAAGGTCACGGGTTCGAGCCCCACTCCCACAGACTTGAGCACATCATCCAATCTGACACTCCAGTGCAGTACTGAGGGAGTGCCGCACTGTCGGAGGCGCCTCGGTTTAACATCTCATCCCAAAGACGGCACCTCCGACAGTGCTGCACTCCCTCCCTGGAATGCCAACCTGGATTATGTGCTCAAATCCTGGAGTGGGACTTGAACCCACAACTTTCTGACTCGGAGGCAAATATGACATGAGACCACAAGATCACAGGTACGATCGCCGGAGACGCTGAGTCGGCTAATCTCAGTTCGGGAAACGGTAGGGTGTGGGATAATTGGACTCGGTGCGCCCCTAGGCTAGAGAGGGGGACATTTTGGGCATGGTCCCGGCCCCCTGGACACTGAGTGACCCCCTGCCGGGAGAGGTGTGGATGTGGACAGAGTGTGAGGATCAGATTGGCCAAGCTGCGATGCCATTCATGGGGGAATAGCATGCTGACACTGACTGTCCAGGCTCTCACGTAAGGTTGCAGAGGGATGTTGACCCTGTGAATCTGTAGCTCAGTGTGAGCCAGAAACTCCAGGAGAGAAGGTGAGAAAATAGAACGTACAACTAGTTCGAGGAACTCCTCACTGAGAAAAGCATGCACCTCGAACCCTGACACCAGCAGATGCTCCGCAAACAACTTCTCACACCTCCTGCTGGCCCTTTCCTTAGTTTCGTTCTCTTTCTCTTATCCTTTCCATCAGTCGGGATCATAGAAGGAGCTGTGGCCTAGAAATCGGACCAGACCACAAATTAATGAAGATTTCTGGACTACTTTTGTCTGCTCTGGAGAGAGTTTATTCCAGTCATGGGAGGTCCGGGAGGGCTGCTTTTGGGGCTGGAGGACGAGGGGGAGCAGAAGGGAAGACAGGAGAGTGTAGGAGCAGCTGGGAGCAGAGGGAGGAGGAGGGCAGGGCGGATCTCCAGGGAGCACTTCTCATACATGAACTTCACTGAGGAGCAGTGTGTGAGATGCCTTTGCTTCACCAGGGAGTCTATCACTGAGCTTTATCGCTGCTGCAGCCACAACATGAGCATCGCACGGCACTGCCTGCGGCTGTCAAGGTCACCGTGGCCCTGAACTTTCATGCCATGGGCTCCTTCCAGGCTGCAGCAGTTGACATCAGTGACATCTCCCAGTGCACTGCTGTATCAGGGAGGTCACCGAGGCTCCACACCAGGAGGGACACCTGCACCTCCTTCCCCATGGACGAAGCAAAGCAGGACGAGAGAACACTAGGCTTCACCCGCACAGCAGGCTTCCCCAGTGTGCGAGGTGCCATTGACTGCACCCACATTGCCTTGCATGCTCCCCATCACCATCCTGGCATCTTTATCAATAGAAAAGGATTCCACTCCCTCAACGTACAGCTGGGTTGTGACCATCACGCAGGTCTGTGCCCGGTATCCTGGCAGCAGTCATGACTCACTCATCCTGCGCCACTCCTCTGTGCTGCCTTTGTCCCAGTCAGACCCTCGAGTTACAGACTGGCTACTGGGTGACAAGGAATATCCCCTCCAGACAAGGCTCATGACTCCTGTCAGAGACCCGGGCACAGCTGCAGAGCTGACCGACAACGAGGAACATCATCGAGCGCTTCCGCTGCCTGGACCATTCCGGAGGGGCTTTGCAGTACAGCCCTGAGAGGGTATCCAGATTTGTGGTTGTCTGCTGTATGCTCCACAACTTCACCATCATGAGGGACCAGCCCTTACCATCTCCTGGGCAGCAACAAGTGGAGGAAGAGGAAGAGGAGAAGGAGAAAGAAGAGGAAGAGGGCAAGAAGGAGGAAGAGCAGGAGCAGGAGGAAGAGGAGGAGCAGGAGGAAGAGGAGGAGCAGGAGGAAGAGGAGGAGCAGGAGGAAGAGGAAGAGGAGGAAGGGTAGCAGGGAGAAGAGGAGCAGCAGGAGGTAGAGAAGCAGGAGGACGAGGAGGAAGAGGAGCAGGAGAAGCATTGACCGCCAGCGCCTCTAGCTGCCTGAGCTCTCAGAAAACAACTGATCCAAGTAGCTCACCTGAACCATCCCTCCCATCCCCAATACACACAGCAGTCCCACAATCCTTATCACCGTCCTTACTACCACCATCCGATTACCTTCCTTCAGTCCAGCCTCATGGGTCTTACCTTTATAGTCAGAAACGGGAGAATTTATAATGGGGAACAAGGAAATGGCAGAGCAGTTAAACAAATACTTTGGTTCTGTCTTCACGGAAGAGGACACAAATAACTTCCCAGGAATGCGAAGGAACCAAGGGACGAGTGAGAAGGAGGAATTAAAGGAAATTAGTATTAGTAAAAAAAAGTGCTGGAGAAATTAATGGGACTGAAAGCCGATAAATCCCCAGGGCCTGATAATCTGCATCCCAGAGTACTAAAAGAGGTAGCCATGGAAATAGTGGATGCATTGGTTGTCATCTTCCAAAATTCTATAGATTATGAAACAGTTCCTGCAGATTGGAGGGTGGCAAATGTAATCCCAATATTTAAAAAAGGAGGGAGAGAAAACAGGGAACTACAGACCAGTTAGCCTAACATCAGTAGTAGGGAAAATGCTATTATAAAGGATGTGATAACAGGGCACTTAGAAAATATCAACGGGATTAGACAAAGTCAACATGGATTTATGAAAGGGAAATCATGTTTGACAAACCTACTGGAGTTTTTTGAGGATGTAACTGGTAGAATAGGTAAGGGAGAACCAGTCGATGTGGTTTATTTGGATTTTCAGAAGGCCTTTGATAAAGTCCCACATAAGAGGTTACTGTGCAAAATTAAAGCACATGGGATTGGGGGTAATATACTGGCATGGATTGAAAATTGGTTAACAGACAGGAAACAGAGAGTAGGAATAAATGGGTCTTTTTCGGTGTGGCAGGCGGTGACTAGTGGGGTACCGCAGGGATCAGTGCTTGGGCCCCAGCTATTCACAATATATATCAATGATTTGGATGATGGAACCAAATGTAATATTTCCAAGTTTGCTGACAACACAAAACTAGTTGGGATTGTGAGTTGTGAGGAGGATGCAAAGAGGCTTCAAGGCGATTTAGACAAGTTGGGTGAGTGGGCAAATACATGGCAGATGCAGTATAATGTGGATAAATGTGAAGTTATCCACTTGGGAAGGAAAAACAGAAAGGCAGAGTATTATTTAAATGGTGATAGATTGGGAAATGTTGATGTACAAAGGGACCTGGGTGTCCTTGTACACCAGTCACTGAAAGCAAACATGTAGGTGCAGCAAGCAGTTAGGAAGGCAAATGGTATGTTGGCCTTCATTGCAAGAGGATTTGAGTACAGGAGCAAGGATGTCTTACTGCAGTTATACAGGACCTTGGTGAGACCACACCTGGAGTATTGTGTGCAGTTTTGGTCTCCTTACCTAAGAAAGGATATACTTGCCATAGAGGGAGTGCAGCGAAGGTTCACCAGACTGATCCCTGGGATGGCAGGACTGTCGTATGAGGAGAGATTGGGTCGACTCGGCCTGTATTCACTCGAGTTTAGAAGAATGAGAGGGGATCTCATTGAAACGTATAAAATTCTGACAGGGCTAGACAGACTGGATGCAGGGAGGATGTCTCCCCTGACTGGGGGAGTCTAGAACGAGGGGTCACAGTCTCAGGATACGGGGTAGGACATTTAGGACTGAGATGAGGAGAAATTTCTTCACTCAGAGGGTGGTGAACCTGTGGAATTCTCTACCACAGAAGGCTGTGGAGGCCAAGTCACTAATATATTTAAGAAGGAGCTGGATAGATTTCTAGACACAAAAGGCATCAAGGGGTATGGGGAGAGAGCGGGAATATGGTATTGAGATAGAGGATCAGCCATGATCATATTGAACGGTGGAGCAGCTCAAAGGGCCGAATGGCCTACTCCTGCTCCTATTTTCTATGTTTCTATGTTTCAACTGACTATAGTTATTTACACCAACACCAAATCCAGAAAACTGAAACTTTTCTTCAACAACTCACTTCAGATTAGAATAACAGTTAACGGCAATAATTATGAATGATCCTTGTGTAACCCTTTAGTGCCTGTCTTCAGTGCTTATTTCCCTGTCCTAGTGCTCGTATGAAGTGTTTCCCCAGTGGCTACAGGAGGTGGGAGGCTCCTGAGCTTCCACTGGGGACACTTCAGGTGGCCGTGCTGGGCAACCTCGAGCAGCTCTGGGCCTTGAGGGCCCGGCTACAGACTGCAGCATCCCGGCCTGGGCTGGGGGGGCAGTTGGGCCCAGCTAGCTGTGTGGCACTGACACGGGCACGGGCGGAGTGGGTGGTGGGCGAGCATCCTGAGAGGACACCAGGTGCCTCTCCCATGGAGCCAAGGCCACTCTCCTGATGCTCAGTACTGGAATGAGGGAAAAGGCCACCTTAGGGAGTGGAGGGGGGAGGGGGAATAGTGGCTCCGAGCTCACAGCTGGGGGGGTGGGGCGGGGGAATTGGGGGAGGGTTAACGAGGGAACTATTGTGAATGTGGAGAGAAATGTTGAATCCGTTCCTGAAGGAGGAGCTGGGAGGACTCATTGTAACAGAAGTAACAGAGAGGATCGATGAGGGTAGTGCGGTTGATGTTGTGTATATGGACTTTCAAAAGGCGTTTGATAAAGTGCCACAAAATAGACTTGTTAGCAAACTTGAAGCCCATAGGATTAAAAGGACAGTGACAGCGTGGAAAACAAAATTGGCTGAGGGACAGAAAGCAGAGAGTAGTGGTGAACGGTTGTTTTTCAGTCAGGTGTGAAGTATACAGTGGTGTTCCCCAGGGGTCAGTATTAGGACCACTGCTCGTTTTGATATATATTAATGACCTGGACTTGGGTATAGAGGGTATAATTTCTAAATCTGCAGCTGACACTAAACTTGGAAATGTAGTAAACAATGTGGAGGATAGTAACAGACTTCAGGGGGACACAGACTGGTGAAATGGGCAGATACATGGCAGATGGCCGATAACAGAGAAGTGTGAAGTGATATATTTTGGTAGGAAGAATGAGGAGAGGCAATATAAACTAAATGGTACAATTTTAAAGGGAGTGCAGGAACAGAGAGACCTGGGGGTATATGTACACAAATCTTTGAAGGTGGCAGGACTAGATGAAAAGGCTGCTAAAAAAGGCATATTGGATCCTGGGCTTTGTTAATAGAGGCAAAGAGTATAAAAGCAAGGAAGTTATGCTAAACCTTTATAAAACACTGGTTAGGCCCCACTGGAGAATTGTGTTCAATTCTGGGGCCCACACTTTAGGAAGGATGTCAAGGCCTTAGAGAGGGTGCAGAAGAGATTGACCAGAATTGTACCAGGGCTGAAATACTTCAGTTATATGGAGAGACTGGAAAATCTGGAGTTGGTCTCCTTACAACAGAGAAGGTTAAGAGGAGATTTGATAGAGGTGTTCAAAATCATTAACGGTTTTGATAGAGTAAATAAGGAGAAACTGTTTCCAGAGGCAGGAAGGTCGGTAACCAGAGGATACAGACTTAAGATAATTGTCAAAAGAACCAGAGGCGACATGAGGAAACATTTTTTTACGCAGTGAGTTGTTATGATCTGGAAATCACTGCCTGAAAGGGTGGTGGAAGCAGATTCAATAATAACTTTCAAAAGGAAATTGGATAAATACTTGAAGGGGGAAAATTTACAGGGCTATGGGGAAAGAGCAGGGGGGTGGGACTGATTGGATAACTCTTTCAAAGAGCCAGCACAGACACGATGGGACGAATGGCCTCCTTTTGTGCTGTATGATTCTATGATTTTATGACTCTATTGGGAGGTGAGTACAACACATGGTTTGGTTTAGGCGTGACAATAATAGCATGTTGGAAAAAAGTGATACTTACAGAGCGTGTGCAAGGCTTATAATAAACGATAGATGGATTATAATTAGAAACAGGGTGATAGTTTATTGCCTCACTCTTCGCAATACAATTAAATGAAGTAAATCAGATTCCCAGCGACTTAAATCCAGTTTGTGTGTTTGGTTTGGAAACTTTTTAAAAATTCTCTCCAACAAAATGTCCCGTCTGCTCCTCATTGTAGAATTTTGTGATATTTCCCCCGACGGAGGACCGGCTGTTTCTGGTCCTGGAACAGAAAGTCTTGTTTATCTTTTTTTTGATTCTTGGCTCTTTGCCCCAGAGTGAACTCAATCTTTCCCCCACCTCGACTTTCCCATCCCACACGCCCCACCCTGTTCTCACTCCCCTCTCCCCTCCCCTCCCCCCGATTCCACCCTTCCAGTTGCACAGTTGGTTAATACCAGGTCACACCAGCAGTACCGTGGGGGGATTCTGTTGCTTGGAATGGACCTGGGCATGAGACAGAGAACCAGCTGGACTCGAGCTGCTTCTGTTCGCCCTTTTGGGTGGTGTCCTTTAGGGTGCTTCATTCCTTTATCTACTGGGGATCCCCGTGCTTTGTGATGTCTTTGCTTGTAACCTGGCAGGGCTGTGAAACTGGAGTCAGTGGACAGGGGCTGTGGGAGCTCTGTGCTGGAGTCAGTGTACTGGGGCTGTGGGAGCTCTGTGCTGGAGTCAGTGTACAGGGGCTGTGGGAGCTCGATGCTGGAGTCAGTGTACAGGGGCTGTGCGAGCTCTGTGCTGGAGTCAGTGTACAGGGGCTGTGGGAGCTCTGTGCTGGAGTCAGTGGACTGGGGCTGTGGGAGCTCTGTGCTGGAGTCTGTGTGCTGGGGCTGTGGGAGCTCTGTGCTGGAGTCAGTGTACTGGGGCTGTGGGAGCTCTGTGCTGGAGTCAGTGTACAGGGGCTGTGGGAGCTCTGTGCTGGAGTCAGTGTACTGGGGCTGTGGGAGCTCTGTGCTGGAGTCAGAGCACTGGGGCTGTGGGAGCTCTGTGCTGGAGTCAGTGCACTGGAGCTGTGGGAGCTCTGTGCTGGAGTCAGTGTACTGGGGCTGTGGGAGCTCTGTGCTGGAGTCAGTGTACAGGGGCTGTGGGAGCTCTGTGCTGGAGTCAGTGTACTGGGGCTGTGGGAGCTCTGTGCTGGAGTCAGAGCACTGGGGCTGTGGGAGCTCTGTGCTGGAGTCAGTGCACTGGAGCTGTGGGAGCTCTGTGCTGGAGTCTGTGTGCTGGGGCTGTGGGAACTCTGTGCTGGAGTCAGTGCACTGGGCCTGTGGGAGCTCTGTACTGGAGTCAGTGTACAGGGGCTGTGGGAGCTCTGTGCTGGAGTCAGTGTACTGGGGCTGTGGGAGCTCTGTGCTGGAGTCAGTGTACAGGGGCTGTGGGAACTCTGTGCTGGAGTCAGTGTACAGGGGCTGTGGGAACTCTGTGCTGGAGTCAGTGTACTGGGGCTGTGGGAACTCTGTGCTGGAGTCAGTGTACAGGGGCTGTGGGAGCTCTGTGCTGGAGTCAGTGCACTGGGGCTGTGGGAGCTCTGTGCTGGAGTCAGTGTACAGGGGCTGTGGGAGCTCTGTGCTGGAGTCAGTGTACAGGGGCTGTGGGAGCTCTGTGCTGGAGTCAGTGCACTGGGGCTGTGGGAGCTCTGTGCTGGAGTCAGTGTACAGGGGCTGTGGGAGCTCTGTGCTGGAGTCAGTGTACTGGGGCTGTGGGAGCTCTGTGCTGGAGTCAGTGTACAGGGGCTGTGGGAGCTCTGTGCTGGAGTCAGTGTCCTGGGGCTGTGGGAGCTCTGTGCTGGAGTCAGTGTACAGGGGCTGTGGGAGCTCTGTGCTGGAGTCTGTGCACTGGAGCTGTGGGAGCTCTGTGCTGGAGTCAGTGTACTGGGGCTGTGGGAGCTCTGTGCTGGAGTCAGTGTACAGGGGCTGTGGGAGCTCTGTGCTGGAGTCAGTGTAAGAACATAAGAACATAAGAACATAAGAAATTGGAGCAGGAGTAGGCCAATCGGCCCCTCGAGCCTGCTCCGCCATTCAATAAGATCATGGCTGATCTGATCCCAACCACAAATCTAAAGAACACAAGAAGTCGGAGCAGGACCCGGCCACATAGCCCCTGGGCCCTCTCCGCCACCCACAGGGCATTGACCGATCCGAACTCAGCTTCATGTCCAATTTCCTGCCCGCTCCCCATAACCCCTAATTCCCTTTACTTCTAGGAAACTGTCTATTTCTGTTTTAAATTTATCTAATGATGTAGCTTCCACAGCTTCCTGGGGCAGCAAATTCCACAGACCTACCACCCTCTGAGTGAAGAAGTTTCTCCTCATCTCAGTTTTGAAAGAGCAGCCCCTTATTCTAAGATTATGCCCCCTAGTTCTAGTTTCACCCATCTTTGGGAACATCCTTACTGCATCCACCCGATCAAGACCCTTCACAATCTTATATGTTTCAATAAGATCGCCTCTCATTCTTCTGAACTCCAATGAGTAGAGTCCCAATCTACTCAACCTCTCCTCATATGTCCGCCCCCTCATCCCCGGGATTAACCGAGTGAACCTTCTTTGTACTGCCTCGAGAGCAAGTATGTCTTTTCTTAAGTATGGAGACCAAAACTGTATGCAGTATTCCAGGTGCGGTCTCACCAATACCTTATATAACTGCAGCAATACCTCCCTGTTTTTATATTCTATCCCCCTAGCAATAAAAGCCAACATTCCGTTGGCCTTCTTGATCACCTGCTGCACCTGCATACCAACTTTTTGATTTTCTTGCACTAGGACCCCCAGATCCCTTTGTACTGCAGTACTTTCCAGTCTCTCGCCATTAAGAAAATAACTTGCTCTCTGATTTTTCCTGCCAAAGTGCATAACCTCACATTTTCCAATATTATATTGCATCTGCCAAATCTCCGCCCACTCACCCAGCCTGTCTATATCCCCTTGCAGGTTTTTTATGTCCTCCTCACTCTCTACTTTCCCTCCCATCTTTGTATCATCTGCAAATTTTGATATGTTGCACTCGGTCCCCTCCTCCAAATCGTTAATATAGATTGTAAAGAGTTGGGGACCCAGCACCGACCCCTGTGGAACACCACTGGTTACTGGTTGCCAGTCCGAAAATGAACCATTTATCCCAACTCTCTGCTTCCTGTTCGATAACCAATCCTCCACCCATGCCAGAATATTACCCCCAATCCCGTGATTTTTTATCTTAAGTAATAATCTTTTATGTGGCACCTTGTCGAATGCCTTCTGGAAGTCTAAATACACTATGTCCACTGGTTCCCCTTTATCCACCCTATACGTTATATCCTCGAAGAACTCAAGCAAATTTGTCAGACATGACTTCCCCTTCATAAAGCCATGCTGACTTTGTCCTATTAAATTATGCTTATCTAAATGTTCCGTTACTGTCTCCTTAATAATAGACTCCAAAATTTTACCCACCACAGATGTTAAGCTAACTGGCCTATAATTTCCAGCCTTCTGCCTACTACCCTTTTTAAATAACGGTGTTACATTGGCAGTTTTCCAATCTGCCGGGACCTCTCCTGAGTCCAGGGAATTTTGGAAAACTATCACCAAAGCATCCACAATCCCTACTGCCACTTCCCTCAAGACCCAAGGATGGAAGCCATCAGGTCCAGGGGATTTATCCGCCTTGAGTCCCATTATTTTACTGAGTACCATCTCTTGAGTGATTTTAATCGTATTTAGCTCCTCCCCCCCGAGAGTCCCCTGTTTGTCCAGTGTTGGGATATTCTTAGTGTCCTCTACTGTAAAGACTGAAACAAAATATTTGTTCAGCATTTTTGCCATCTCCATGTTTCCCACCATGAATTTCCCGGTCTCATCCTCTAAGGGACCTATGTTTGCCTTAGCCACCCTTTTTCTTTTTATATAACGATAGAAACTCTTGCTATCTGTTTTTATATTTTTTGCTAATTTCTTTTCATAATCTAACTTCCCTTTCTCTGTGCTGGAGTCAGTGTACAGGGGCTGTGGGAGCTCTGTGCTGGAGTCAGTGTACAGGGGCTGTGGGAGCTCTGTGCTGGAGTCAGTGTACAGGGTCTGTGGGAGCTCTGTGCTGGAATCAGTGTACAGGGGCTGTGGGAGCTCTGTGCTGGAGTCAGTGCACAGGGGCTGTGGGAGCTCTGTGCTGGAGTCAGTGTACTGGGGCTGTGGGAGCTCTGTGCTGGAGTCAATGTACAGGGGCTGTGGGAGCTCTGTGCTGGAGTCAGTGTACAGGGGCTGTGGGAGCTCTGTGCTGGAGTCAGTGTACAGGGGCTGTGGGAGCTCTGTGCTGGAGTCAGTGCACAGGGACTGTGGGAGCTCTGAGCTGGAGTCAGTGTACTGGGGCTGTGGGAGTTCTGTGCTGGAGTCAGTGTCCTGGGGCTGTGGGAGTTCTGTGCTGGAGTCAGTGTACAGGGGCTGTGGGAGCTCTGTGCTGGAGTCTGTGTACTGGGGCTGTGGGAACTCTGTGCTGGAGTCAGTGTACTGGGGCTGTGGGAGCTCTGTGCTGGAGTCAGTGTACAGGGGCTGTGGGAGCTCTGTGCTGGAGTCAGTGTACAGGGGCTGTGGGAGCTCTGTGCTGGAGTCTGTGTACTGGGGCTGTGGGAACTCTGTGCTGGAGTCAGTGTACTGGGGCTGTGGGAGCTCTGTGCTGGAGTCAGTGTACAGGGGCTGTGGGAGCTCTGTGCTGGAGTCAGTGCACAGGGGCTGTGGGAGCTCTGTGCTGGAGTCAGTGCACTGGGCCTGTGGGAGCTCTGTGCTGGAGTCAGTGCACTGAGGCTGTGGGAGTTCTGTGCTGGAGTCAGTGTACAGGGGCTGTGGGAGCTCTGTGCTGGAGTCAGTGCACAGGGGCTGTGGGAGCTCTGTGCTGGAGTCAGTGTACAGGGGCTGTGGGAGCTCTGTGCTGGAGTCAGTTTACTGGGGCTGTAGGAGCTCTGTGCTGGAGTCAGTGCACAGGGACTGTGGGAGCTCTGAGCTGGAGTCAGTGTACTGGGGCTGTGGGAGTTCTGTGCTGGAGTCAGTGTCCTGGGGCTGTGGGAGTTCTGTGCTGGAGTCAGTGTACAGGGGCTGTGGGAGCTCTGTGCTGGAGTCTGTGTACTGGGGCTGTGGGAGCTCTGTGCTGGAGTCAGTGCACAGGGGCTGTGGGAGCTCTGTGCTGGAGTCAGTGTACAGGGGCTGTGGGAGCTCTGTGCTGGAGTCAGTGTACTGGGGCTGTGGGAGCTCTGTGCTGGAGTCAGTGTACTGGGGCTATGGGAGCTCTGTGCTGGAGTCAGTGTACTGGGGCTGTGGGAGCTCTGTGCTGGAGTCAGTGTACAGGGGCTGTGGGAGCTCTGTGCTGGAGTCAGTGTACTGGGGCTGTGGGAGCTCTGTGCTGGAGTCAGTGTACAGGGGCTGTGGGAGCTCTGTGCTGGAGTCAGTGTACAGGGGCTGTGGGAGCTCTGTGCTGGAGTCAGTGTACAGGGGCTGTGGGAGCTCTGTGCTGGAGTCAGTGTACAGGGGCTGTGGGAGCTCTGTGCTGGAGTCAGTGTACAGGGGCTGTGGGAACTCTGTGCTGGAGTCAGTGCACTGGGGCTGTGGGAGCTCTGCACTGGAGTCAGTGTACAGGGGCTGTGGGAGCTCTGTGCTGGAGTCAGTGCACTGGGGCTGTGGGAGCTCTGTGCTGGAGTCAGTGTACAGGGGCTGTGGGAGCTCTGTGCTGGAGTCAGTGTACTGGGGCTGTGGGAGCTCTGTGCTGGAGTCAGTGTACTGGGGCTGTGGGAGCTCTGTGCTGGAGTCAGTGTACAGGGGCTGTGGGAGCTCTGTGCTGGAGTAAGTGTACTGGGGCTGTGGGAGCTCTGTGCTGGAGTCAGTGTACAGGGGCTGTGGGAGCTCTGTGCTGGAGTAAGTGTACTGGGGCTGTGGGAACTCTGTGCTGGAGTCAGTGCACTGGAGCTGTGGGAGCTCTGTGCTGGAGTCAGTGTACTGGGGCTGTGGGAGCTCTGTGCTGGAGTCAATGTACAGGGACTGTGGGAGCTCTGTGCTGGAGTCAGTGTACTGGGGCTGTGGGAGCTCTGTGCTGGAGTCAGTGTACTGGGGCTGTGGGAGCTCTGTGCTGGAGTCAGTGCACAGGGGCTGTGGGAACTCTGTGCTGGAGTCAGTGCACTGGGGCTGTGGGAACTCTGTGCTGGAGTCAGTGTACTGGGGCTGTGGGAGTTCTGTGCTGGAGTCAGTGTACAGGGGCTGTGGGAGCTCTGTGCTGGAATATGTGCACAGGGGCTGTGGGAGCTCTGTGCTGGAGTCAGTGCACTGAGGCTGTGGGAGCTCTGTGCTGGAGTCTGTGTACTGGGGCTGTGGGAGCTCTGTGCTGGAGTCAGTGTACTGGGGCTGTGGGAGCTCTGTGCTGGAGTCAGTGTACTGGGGCTGTGGGAGCTCTGTGCTGGAGTCAGTGTACAGGGGCTGTGGGAGCTCTGTGCTGGAGTCAGTGTACAGGGGCTGTGGGAGCTCTGTGCTGGAGTCAGTGTACAGGGGCTGTGGGAGCTCTGTGCTGGAGTCAGTGTACAGGGGCTGTGGGAGCTCTGTGCTGGAGTCAGTGTACAGGGGCTGTGGGAGCTCTGTGCTGGAGTCAGTGTACTGGGGCTGTGGGAGCTCTGTGCTGGAGTCAGTGCACAGGGGCTGTGGGAGCTCTGTGCTGGAGTCAGTGTACTGGGTCTGTGGGAGCTCTGTGCTGGAGTCAGTGTACAGGGACTGTGGGAGCTCTGTGCAGGAGTCAGTGTAGTGGGGCTGTGGGAGTTCTGTGCTGGAGTCAGTGTACTGGGGCTGTGGGAGCTCTGTGCTGGAGTCTGTGTACTGGGGCTGTGGGAACTCTGTGCTGGAGTCAGTGCACTGGGGTTGTGGGAGCTCTGTGCTGGAGTCAGTGTACTGGGGCTGTGGGAGCTCTGTGCTGGAGTCAGTGTACTGGGGCTGTGGGAGCTCTGTGCTGGAGTCAGTGTACAGGGGCTGTGGGAGCTCTGTGCTGGATTCAGTGCACTGGGGCTGTGGGAGCTCTGTGCTGGAGTCAGTGTACAGGGGCTGTGGGAGCTCTGTGCTGGAGTCAGTGTACTGAGGCTGTGGGAGTTCTGTGCTGGAGTCAGTGTACAGGGGCTGTGGGAGCTCTGTGCTGGAGTCAGTGCACAGGGGCTGTGGGAGCTCTGTGCTGGAGTCAGTGTACAGGGGCTGTGGGAGCTCTGTGCTGGAGTCAGTGTACTGGGGCTGTGGGAGCTCTGTGCTGGAGTCAGTGCACAGGGGCTGTGGGAGCTCTGTGCTGGAGTCAGTGTACAGGGGCTGTGGGAGCTCTGTGCTGGAGTCAGTGTACAGGGGCTGTGGGAGCTCTGTGCTGGAGTCAGTGTACAGGGGCTGTGGGAGCTCTGTGCTGGAGTCAGTGTACTGGGGCTGTGGGAGCTCTGTGCTGGAGTCAGTGTACAGGGGCTGTGGGAGCTCTGTGCTGGAGTCAGTGTACAGGGGCTGTGGGAGCTCTGTGCTGGAGTCAGTGTACAGGGGCTGTGGGAGCTCTGTGCTGGAGTCAGTGTACAGGGGCTGTGGGAGCTCTGTGCTGGAGTCAGTGTCCAGGGGCTGTGGGAGCTCTGTGCTGGAGTCAGTGCACAGGGGCTGTGGGAGCTCTGTGCTGGAGTCAGTGCACAGGGGCTGTGGGAGCTCTGTGCTGGAGTCAGTGTACAGGGGCTGTGGGAGCTCTGTGCTGGAGTCAGTGTACAGGGGCTGTGGGAGCTCTGTGCTGGAGTCAGTGTACAGGGGCTGTGGGAGCTCTGTGCTGGAGTCAGTGTGCAGGGGCTGTGGGAGCTCTGTGCTGGAGTCAGTGTACTGGGGCTGTGGGAGCTCTGTGCTGGAGTCAGTGTACAGGGGCTGTGGGAGCTCTGTGCTGGAGTCAGTGTACTGGGGCTGTGGGAGCTCTGTGCTGGAGTCAGTGTACTGGGTCTGTGGGAGCTCTGTGCTGGAGTCAGTGTACAGGGGCTGTGGGAGCTCTGTGCTGGAGTCTGTTTACTGGGGCTGTGGGAACTCTGTGCTGGAGTCAGTGTACTGGGGCTGTGGGAGCTCTGTGCTGGAGTCAGTGTACAGGGGCTGTGGGAGCTCTGTGCTGGAGTCAGTGTACTGGGGCTGTGGGAGCTCTGTGCTGGAGTCAGTGTACTGGGGCTGTGGGAGCTCTGTGCTGGAGTCTGTGTGCTGGGGCTGTGGGAACTCTGTGCTGGAGTCAGTGTACTGGGGCTGTGGGAGCTCTGTGCTGGAGTCAGTGTACAGGGGCTGTGGGAGTTCTGTGCTGGAGTCAGTGTACAGGGGCTGTGGGAGCTCTGTGCTGGAGTCAGTGTACTGAGGCTGTGCGAGCTCTGTGCTGGAGTCAGTGTACTGGGGCTGTGGGAGCTCTGTGCTGGAGTCAGTGTACAGGGGCTGTGGGAGCTCTGTGCTGGATTCAGTGCACTGGGGCTGTGGGAGCTCTGTGCTGGAGTCAGTGTACAGGGGCTGTGGGAGCTCTGTGCTGGAGTCAGTGCACTGGGCCTGTGGGAGCTCTGTGCTGGAGTCAGTGTACTGGGGCTGTGGGAGCTCTGTGCTGGAGTCAGTGTACAGGGGCTGTGGGAGCTCTGTGCTGGAGTCAGTGTACTGGGGCTGTGGGAGCTCTGTGCTGGAGTCAGTGTACAGGGGCTGTGGGAGCTCTGTGCTGGAGTCAGTGCACAGGGGCTGTGGGAGCTCTGTGCCGGAGTCAGTGGACTGGGGCTGTGGGAACTCTGTGCTGGAGTCTGTGTGCTGGGGCTGTGGGAGTTCTGTGCTGGAGTCAGTGTACTGGGGCTGTGGGAACTCTGTGCTGGAATCAGTGCACTGAGGCTGTGCGAGCTCTGTGCTGGAGTCAGTGTACTGGGGCTGTGGGAGCTCTGTGCTGGAGTCAGTGTACTGGGGCTGTGGGAGCTCTGTGCTGGAATCAGTGCACTGAGGCTGTGCGAGCTCTGTGCTGGAGTCAGTGTACTGGGGCTGTGGGAGCTCTGTGCTGGAGTCAGTGTACAGGGGCTGTGGGAGCTCTGTGCTGGAGTCAGTGTACTGAGGCTGTGGGAGTTCTGTGCTGGAGTCAGTGCACAGGGGCTGTGGGAGCTCTGTGCTGGAGTCAGTGTACTGGGGCTGTGGGAGCTCTGTGCTGGAGTCAGTGTACAGGGGCTGTGGGAGCTCTGTGCTGGAGTCAGTGTACTGGGGCTGTGGGAGCTCTGTGCTGGAGTCAGTGCACAGGGGCTGTGGGAGCTCTGTGCTGGAGTCAGTGTACAGGGGCTGTGGGAGCTCTGTGCTGGAGTCAGTGTACTGGGGCTGTGGGAGCTCTGTGCTGGAGTCAGTGTACAGGGGCTGTGGGAGCTCCGTGCTGGAGTCAGTGTACAGGGACTGTGGGAGCTCTGTGCTGGAGTCAGTGTACAGGGGCTGTGGGAGCTCTGTGCTGGAGTCAGTGTACAGGGGCTGTGGGAGCTCTGTGCTGGAGTCAGTGTACAGGGGCTGTGGGTTCTCTGTGCTGGAGTCAGTGTACAGGGGCTGTGGGAGCTCTGTGCTGGAGTCAGTGTACTGGGGCTGTGGGAGCTCTGTGCTGGAGTCAGTGTACAGGGGCTGTGGGAGCTCTGTGCTGGAGTCAGTGTACAGGGGCTGTGGGAGCTCTGTGCTGGAGTCAGTGTACAGGGGCTGTGGGAGCTCTGTGCTGGAGTCAGTGTCCAGGGGCTGTGGGAGCTCTGTGCTGGAGTCAGTGCACAGGGGCTGTGGGAGCTCTGTGCTGGAGTCAGTGTACAGGGACTGTGGGAGCTCTGTGCTGGAGTCAGTGTACAGGGGCTGTGGGAGCTCTGTGCTGGAGTCAGTGTGCAGGGGATGTGGGAGCTCTGTGCTGGAGTCAGTGTACAGGGGCTGTGGGAGCTCTGTGCTGGAGTCAGTGTACAGGGGCTGTGGGAGCTCTGTGCTGGAGTCAGTGTACTGGGGCTGTGGGAGCTCTGTGCTGGAGTCAGTGTGCAGGGGCTGTGGGAGCTCTGTGCTGGAGTCAGTGTACAGGGGCTGTGGGAGCTCTGTGCTGGAGTCAGTGTACTGGGGCTGTGGGAGCTCTGTGCTGGAGTCAGTGTACAGGGGCTGTGGGAGTTCTGTGCTGGAGTCAGTGTCCTGCGGCTGTGGGAGTTCTGTGCTGGAGTCAGTGTACAGGGGCTGTGGGAGCTCTGTGCTGGAGTCTGTTTACTGGGGCTGTGGGAACTCTGTGCTGGAGTCAGTGTACTGGGGCTGTGGGAGCTCTGTGCTGGAGTCAGTGTACAGGGGCTGTGGGAGCTCTGTGCTGGATTCAGTGCACTGGGGCTGTGGGAGCTCTGTGCTGGAGTCAGTGTACAGGGGCTGTGGGAGCTCTGTGCTGGAGTCAGTGCACTGGGCCTGTGGGAGCTCTGTGCTGGAGTCAGTGTACTGGGGCTGTGGGAGCTCTGTGCTGGAGTCAGTGTACAGGGGCTGTGGGAGCTCTGTGCTGGAGTCAGTGTACTGGGGCTG
The DNA here is from genome assembly GCF_035084215.1 of Heptranchias perlo. Taxonomy (NCBI): domain Eukaryota; kingdom Metazoa; phylum Chordata; class Chondrichthyes; order Hexanchiformes; family Hexanchidae; genus Heptranchias; species Heptranchias perlo. Next base: position 44,982,087 of record NC_090347.1, read on the forward strand.
TGGGAGCTCTGTGCTGGAGTCAGTGTACAGGGGCTGTGGGAGCTCTGTGCTGGTGTCAGTGTACAGGGGCTGTGGGAGCTCTGTGCTGGAGTCAGTGTACTGGGGCTGTGGGAGCTCTGTGCTGGAGTCAGTGTACTGGGGCTGTGGGAGCTCTGTGCTGGAGTCAGTGTACAGGGGCTGTGGGAGCTCTGTGCTGGAGTCAGTGTACAGGGGCTGTGGGAGCTCTGTGCTGGAGTCAGTGTACAGGGGCTGTGGGAGCTCTGTGCTGGAGTCAGTGTACAGGGGCTGTGGGAGCTCTGTGCTGGAGTCAGTGTACAGGGGCTGTGGGAGCTCTGTGCTGGAGTCAGTGTACAGGGGCTGTGGGAGCTCTGTGCTGGAGTCAGTGGACTGGGGCTGTGGGAGCTCTGTGCTGGAGTCAGTGTCCAGGGGCTGTGGGAGCTCTGTGCTGGAGTCAGTGTACTGGGGCTGTGGGAGCTCTGTGCTGGAGTCAGTGTACAGGGGCTGTGGGAGCTCTGTGCTGCAGTCAGTGTACAGGGGCTGTGGGAGCTCTGTGCTGGAGTCAGTGTACAGGGGCTGTGGGAGCTCTGTGCTGGAGTCAGTGCACTGGGGCTGTGGGAGCTCTGTGCTGGAGTCAGTGCACAGGGGCTGTGGGAGCTCTGTGCTGGAGTCAGTGTACTGGGGCTGTGGGAGCTCTGTGCTGGAGTCAGTGTACTGGGGCTGTGGGAGCTCTGTGCTGGAGTCAGTGTACAGGGGCTGTGGGAGCTCTGTGCTGGAGTCAGTGTACAGGGACTGTGGGAGCTCTGTGCAGGAGTCAGTGTAGTGGGGCTGTGGGAGTTCTGTGCTGGAGTCAGTGCACAGGGGCTGTGGGAGCTCTGTGCTGGAGTCTGTGTACTGGGGCTGTGGGAACTCTGTGCTGGAGTCAGTGCACTGGGGCTGTGGGAGCTCTGTGCTGGAGTCAGTGTACTGGGGCTGTGGGAGCTCTGTGCTGGAGTCAGTGTACTGGGGCTGTGGGAGCTCTGTGCTGGAGTCAGTGTACAGGGGCTGTGGGAGCTCTGTGCTGGAGTCTGTGTGCTGGGGCTGTGGGAACTCTGTGCTGGAGTCTGTGTGCTGGGGCTGTGGGAGTTCTGTGCTGGAGTCAGTGTACAGGGGCTGTGGGAACTCTGTGCTGGAGTCAGTGCACTGAGGCTGTGCGAGCTCTGTGCTGGAGTCAGTGTACTGGAGCTGTGGGAGCTCTGTGCTGGAGTCAATGTACAGGGGCTGTGGGAGCTCTGTGCTGGATTCAGTGCACTGGGGCTGTGGGAGTTCTGTGCTGGAGTCAGTGTACAGGGGCTGTGGGAACTCTGTGCTGGAGTCAGTGCACTGAGGCTGTGCGAGCTCTGTGCTGGAGTCAGTGTACTGGAGCTGTGGGAGCTCTGTGCTGGAGTCAGTGTACAGGGGCTGTGGGAGCTCTGTGCTGGAGTCAGTGTACAGGGGCTGTGGGAGCTCTGTGCTGGAGTCAGTGCACTGGGCCTGTGGGAGCTCTGTGCTGGAGTCAGTGTACTGAGGCTGTGGGAGTTCTGTGCTGGAGTCAGTGTACAGGGGCTGTGGGAGCTCTGTGCTGGAGTCAGTGTACTGGGGCTGTGGGAGCTCTGTGCTGGAGTCAGTGTACAGGGGCTGTGGGAGCTCTGTGCTGGAGTCAGTGTCCTGGGGCTGTGGGAGCTCTGTGCTGGAGTCAGTGTACTGGGGCTGTGGGAGATCTTTGCTGGAGTCAGTGCACAGGGGCTGTGGGAGCTCTGTGCTGGAGTCAGTGTACAGGGGCTGTGGGAGCTCTGTGCTGGAGTCAGTGTACAGGGGCTGTGGGAGCTCTGTGCTGGAGTCAGTGTACAGGGGCTGTGGGAGCTCTGTGCTGGAGTAAGTGTACAGGGGCTGTGGGAGCTCTGTGCTGGATTCAGTGCACTGGGGCTGTGGGAGCTCTGTGCTGGAGTCAGTGTACAGGGGCTGTGGGAGCTCTGTGCTGGAGTCAGTGGACTGGGGCTGTGGGAGCTCTGTGCTGGAGTCAGTGTACAGGGGCTGTGGGAGCTCTGTGCTGGAGTCAGTGTCCTGGGGCTGTGGGAGCTCTGTGCTGGAGTCAGTGTACTGGGGCTGTGGGAGATCTGTGCTGGAGTCAGTGCACAGGGGCTGTGGGAGCTCTGTGCTGGAGTCAGTGTACAGGGGCTGTGGGTGCTCTGTGCTGGAGTCAGTGTACTGGGGCTGTGGGAGCTCTGTGCTGGAGTCAGTGTGCAGGGGCTGTGGGAGCTCTGTGCTGGAGTCAGTGTACAGGGGCTGTGGGAGCTCTGTGCTGGAGTCAGTGTACTGGGGCTGTGGGAGCTCTGTGCTGGAGTCAGTGTACAGGGGCTGTGGGAGTTCTGTGCTGGAGTCAGTGTCCTGGGGCTGTGGGAGTTCTGTGCTGGAGTCAGTGTACAGGGGCTGTGGGAGCTCTGTGCTGGAGTCTGTTTACTGGGGCTGTGGGAACTCTGTGCTGGAGTCAGTGTACTGGGGCTGTGGGAGCTCTGTGCTGGAGTCAGTGTACAGGGGCTGTGGGAGCTCTGTGCTGGATTCAGTGCACTGGGGCTGTGGGAGCTCTGTGCTGGAGTCAGTGTCCAGGGGCTGTGGGAGCTCTGTGCTGGAGTCAGTGCACTGGGCCTGTGGGAGCTCTGTGCTGGAGTCAGTGTACTGGGGCTGTGGGAGCTCTGTGCTGGAGTCAGTGTACAGGGGCTGTGGGAGCTCTGTGCTGGAGTCAGTGTACTGGGGCTGTGGGAGCTCTGTGCTGGAGTCAGTGTACAGGGGCTGTGGGAGCTCTGTGCTGGTGTCAGTGTCCAGGGGCTGTGGGAGCTCTGTGCTGGAGTCAGTGTACTGGGGCTGTGGGAGCTCTGTGCTGGAGTCAGTGTACTGGGGCTGTGGGAGCTCTGTGCTGGAGTCAGTGTACAGGGGCTGTGGGAGCTCTGTGCTGGAGTCAGTGTACAGGGGCTGTGGGAGCTCTGTGCTGGAGTCAGTGTGCAGGGGCTGTGGGAGCTCTGTGCTGGAGTCAGTGTACAGGGGCTGTGGGAGCTCTGTGCTGGAGTCAGTGTACAGGGGCTGTGGGAGCTCTGTGCTGGAGTCAGTGTACAGGGGCTGTGGGAGCTCTGTGCTGGAGTCAGTGGACTGGGGCTGTGGGAGCTCTGTGCTGGAGTCAGTGTCCAGGGGCTGTGGGAGCTCTGTGCTGGAGTCAGTGCACAGGGGCTGTGGGAGCTCTGTGCTGGAGTCAGTGTACTGGGGCTGTGGGAGCTCTGTGCTGGAGTCAGTGTACTGGGGCTGTGGGAGCTCTGTGCTGGAGTCAGTGTACAGGGGCTGTGGGAGCTCTGTGCTGGAGTCAGTGTACAGGGACTGTGGGAGCTCTGTGCAGGAGTCAGTGTAGTGGGGCTGTGGGAGTTCTGTGCTGGAGTCAGTGCACAGGGGCTGTGGGAGCTCTGTGCTGGAGTCTGTGTACTGGGGCTGTGGGAACTCTGTGCTGGAGTCAGTGCACTGGGGCTGTGGGAGCTCTGTGCTGGAGTCAGTGTACTGGGGCTGTGGGAGCTCTGTGCTGGAGTCAGTGTACTGGGGCTGTGGGAGCTCTGTGCTGGAGTCAGTGTACAGGGGCTGTGGGAGCTCTGTGCTGGAGTCTGTGTGCTGGGGCTGTGGGAACTCTGTGCTGGAGTCTGTGTGCTGGGGCTGTGGGAGTTCTGTGCTGGAGTCAGTGTACAGGGGCTGTGGGAGCTCTGTGCTGGAGTCAGTGTACAGGGGCTGTGGGAACTCTGTGCTGGAGTCAGTGCACTGAGGCTGTGCGAGCTCTGTGCTGGAGTCAGTGTACTGGAGCTGTGGGAGCTCTGTGCTGGAGTCAGTGTACAGGGGCTGTGGGAGCTCTGTGCTGGATTCAGTGCACTGGGGCTGTGGGAGCTCTGTGCTGGAGTCAGTGTACAGGGGCTGTGGGAGCTCTGTGCTGGAGTCAGTGCACTGGGCCTGTGGGAGCTCTGTGCTGGAGTCAGTGTACTGAGGCTGTGGGAGTTCTGTGCTGGAGTCAGTGTACAGGGGCTGTGGGAGCTCTGTGCTGGAGTCAGTGTACTGGGGCTGTGGGAGCTCTGTGCTGGAGTCAGTGTACAGGGGCTGTGGGAGCTCTGTGCTGGAGTCAGTGTCCTGGGGCTGTGGGAGCTCTGTGCTGGAGTCAGTGTACTGGGGCTGTGGGAGATCTGTGCTGGAGTCAGTGTACTGAGGCTGTGGGAGCTCTGTGCTGGAGTCAGTGTACAGGGGCTGTGGGAGCTCTGTGCTGGAGTCAGTGTACAGGGGCTGTGGGAGCTCTGTGCTGGAGTAAGTGTACAGGGGCTGTGGGAGCTCTGTGCTGGATTCAGTGCACTGGGGCTGTGGGAGCTCTGTGCTGGAGTCAGTGTACAGGGGCTGTGGGAGCTCTGTGCTGGAGTCAGTGGACTGGGGCTGTGGGAGCTCTGTGCTGGAGTCAGTGTACAGGGGCTGTGGGAGCTCTGTGCTGGAGTCAGTGTACTGGGGCTGTGGGAGCTCTGTGCTGGAGTCAGTGTACTGGGGCTGTGGGAGCTCTGTGCTGGAGTCAGTGTACACGGGCTGTGGGAGCTCTGTGCTGGAGTCAGTGTACAGGGACTGTGGGAGCTCTGTGCAGGAGTCAGTGTAGTGGGGCTGTGGGAGTTCTGTGCTGGAGTCAGTGTACAGGGGCTGTGGGAGCTCTGTGCTGGAGTCTGTGTACTGGGGCTGTGGGAACTCTGTGCTGGAGTCAGTGCACTGGGGCTGTGGGAGCTCTGTGCTGGAGTCAGTGTACTGGGGCTGTGGGAGCTCTGTGCTGGAGTCAGTGTACTGGGGCTGTGGGAGCTCTGTGCTGGAGTCAGTGTACAGGGGCTGTGGGAGCTCTGTGCTGGAGTCTGTGTGCTGGGGCTGTGGGAACTCTGTGCTGGAGTCTGTGTGCTGGGGCTGTGGGAGTTCTGTGCTGGAGTCAGTGTACAGGGGCTGTGGGAACTCTGTGCTGGAGTCAGTGCACTGAGGCTGTGGGAGCTCTGTGCTGGAGTCAGTGTACAGGGGCTGTGGGAGCTCTGTGCTGGAGTCTGTGTGCTGGGGCTGTGGGAACTCTGTGCTGGAGTCTGTGTGCTGGGGCTGTGGGAGTTCTGTGCTGGAGTCAGTGTACAGGGGCTGTGGGAACTCTGTGCTGGAGTCAGTGCACTGAGGCTGTGCGAGCTCTGTGCTGGAGTCAGTGTACTGGGGCTGTGGGAGCTCTGTGCTGGAGTCAGTGTACTGGGGCTGTGGGAGCTCTGTGCTGGATTCAGTGCACTGGGGCTGTGGGAGCTCTGTGCTGGAGTCAGTGTACAGGGGCTGTGGGAGCTCTGTGCTGGAGTCAGTGCACTGGGCCTGTGGGAGCTCTGTGCTGGAGTCAGTGTACTGAGGCTGTGGGAGTTCTGTGCTGGAGTCAGTGTACAGGGGCTGTGGGAGCTCTGTGCTGGAGTCAGTGTACTGGGGCTGTGGGAGCTCTGTGCTGGAGTCAGTGTGCAGGGGCTGTGGGAGCTCTGTGCTGGAGTCAGTGCACAGGGGCTGTGGGAGCTCTGTGCTGGAGTCAGTGTCCAGGGGCTGTGGGAGCTCTGTGCTGGAGTCAGTGTACTGGGGCTGTGGGAGCTCTGTGCTGGAGTCAGTGTGCAGGGACTGTGGGAGCTCTGTGCTGGAGTCAGTGTACAGGGGCTGTGGGAGCTCTGTGCTGGAGTCAGTGTGCAGGGACTGTGGGAGCTCTGTGCTGGAGTCAGTGTACTGGGGCTGTGGGAGCTCTGTGCTGGAGTCAGTGCACAGGGGCTGTGGGAGCTCTGTGCTGGAGTCAGTGTACTGGGGCTGTGGGAGCTCTGTGCTGGAGTCAGTGTGCAGGGACTGTGGGAGCTCTGTGCTGGAGTCAGTGTACAGGGGCTGTGGGAGCTCTGTGCTGGAGTCAGTGTACAGGGGCTGTGGGAGCTCTGTGCTGGAGTCAGTGTACAGGGGCTGTGGGTTCTCTGTGCTGGAGTCAGTGTACAGGGGCTGTGGGAGCTCTGTGCTGGAGTCAGTGTACAGGGGCTGTGGGAGCTCTGTGCTGGAGTCAGTGTCCAGGGGCTGTGGGAGCTCTGTGCTGGAGTCAGTGCACAGGGGCTGTGGGAGCTCTGTGCTGGAGTCAGTGTACAGGGGCTGTGGGAGCTCTGTGCTGGAGTCAGTGTACAGGGGCTGTGGGAGCTCTGTGCTGGAGTCAGTGTACAGGGGCTGTGGGAGCTCTGTGCTGGAGTCAGTGTACTGGGGCTGTGGGAGCTCTGTGCTGGAGTCAGTGTACAGGGGCTGTGGGAGCTCTGTGCTGGAGTCAATGTACTGGGGCTGTGGGAGCTCTGTGCTGGAGTCAGTGTACAGGGGCTGTGGGAGTTCTGTGCTGGAGTCAGTGTCCTGGGGCTGTGGGAGTTCTGTGCTGGAGTCAGTGTACAGGGGCTGTGGGAGCTCTGTGCTGGAGTCTGTTTACTGGGGCTGTGGGAACTCTGTGCTGGAGTCAGTGTACTGGGGCTGTGGGAGCTCTGTGCTGGAGTCAGTGTACAGGGGCTGTGGGAGCTCTGTGCTGGATTCAGTGCACTGGGGCTGTGGGAGCTCTGTGCTGGAGTCAGTGTACAGGGGCTGTGGGAGCTCTGTGCTGGAGTCAGTGCACTGAGCCTGTGGGAGCTCTGTGCTGGAGTCAGTGTACTGGGGCTGTGGGAGCTCTGTGCTGGAGTCAGTGTACAGGGGCTGTGGGAGCTCTGTGCTGGAGTCAGTGTACTGGGGCTGTGGGAGCTCTGTGCTGGAGTCAGTGTACAGGGGCTGTGGGAGCTCTGTGCTGGAGTCAGTGTCCAGGGGCTGTGGGAGCTCTGTGCTGGAGTCAGTATACAGGGGCTGTGGGAGCTCTGTGCTGGATTCAGTGCACTGGGGCTGTGGGAGCTCTGTGCTGGAGTCAGTGTACTGGGGCTGTGGGAGCTCTGTGCTGGAGTCAGTGTACAGGGGCTGTGGGAGCTCTGTGCTGGAGTCAGTGCACTGGGCCTGTGGGAGCTCTGTGCTGGAGTCAGTGTACTGGGGCTGTGGGAGCTCTGTGCTGGAGTCAGTGTACAGGGGCTGTGGGAGCTCTGTGCTGGAGTCAGTGTACTGGGGCTGTGGGAGCTCTGTGCTGGAGTCAGTGTACAGGGGCTGTGGGAGCTCTGTGCTGGAGTCAGTGTCCAGGGGCTGTGGGAGCTCTGTGCTGGAGTCAGTGTACAGGGGCTGTGGGAGCTCTGTGCTGGAGTCAGTGTACTGGGGCTGTGGGAGCTCTGTGCTGGAGTCAGTGTACAGGGGCTGTGGGAGCTCTGTGCTGGAGTCAGTGTACAGGGGCTGTGGGAGCTCTGTGCTGGAGTCAGTGTCCAGGGGCTGTGGGAGCTCTGTGCTGGAGTCAGTGCACAGGGGCTGTGGGGGCTCTGTGCTGGAGTCAGTGTACAGGGGCTGTGGGAGCTCTGTGCTGGAGTCAGTGTACAGGGGCAGTGGGAGCTCTGTGCTGGAGTCAGTGTACAGGGGCTGTGGGAGCTCTGTGCTGGAGTCAGTGTGCAGGGGCTGTGGGAGCTCTGTGCTGGAGTCAGTGTACAGGGGCTGTGGGAGCTCTGTGCTGGAGTCTGTGTGCTGGGGTTGTGGGAGCTCTGTGCTGGAGTCAGTGTACAGGGGCTGTGGGAGTTCTGTGCTGGAGTCAGTGTCCTGGGGCTGTGGGAGTTCTGTGCTGGAGTCAGTGTCCAGGGGCTGTGGGAGCTCTGTGCTGGAGTCAGTGTACAGGGGCTGTGGGAGCTCTGTGCTGGAGTCAGTGTACTGGGGCTGTGGGAGCTCTGTGCTGGAGTCAGTGTCCAGGGGCTGTGGGAGCTCTGTGCTGGAGTCAGTGCACAGGGGCTGTGGGGGCTCTGTGCTGGAGTCAGTGTACAGGGGCTGTGGGAGCTCTGTGCTGGAGTCAGTGTGCAGGGGCTGTGGGAGCTCTGTGCTGGAGTCAGTGTACAGGGGCTGTGGGAGCTCTGTGCTGGAGTCTGTGTGCTGGGGTTGTGGGAGCTCTGTGCTGGAGTCAGTGTACAGGGGCTGTGGGAGTTCTGTGCTGGAGTCAGTGTCCTGGGGCTGTGGGAGTTCTGTGCTGGAGTCAGTGTACAGGGGCTGTGGGAGCTCTGTGCTGGAGTCAGTGTACAGGGGCTGTGGGAGCTCTGTGCTGGAGTCAGTGCACTGGGCCTGTGGGAGCTCTGTGCTGGAGTCAGTGTACTGGGGCTGTGGGAGCTCTGTGCTGGAGTCAGTGTACAGGGGCTGTGGGAGCTCTGTGCTGGAGTCAGTGTACTGGGGCTGTGGGAGCTCTGTGCTGGAGTCAGTGTACAGGGGCTGTGGGAGCTCTGTGCTGGAGTCAGTGTGCAGGGGCTGTGGGAGCTCTGTGCTGGAGTAAGTGTACAGGGGCTGTGGGAGCTCTGTGCTGGAGTCAGTGCACTGGGGCTGTGGGAGCTCTGTGCTGGAGTCAGTGTACAGGGGCTGTGGGAGCTCTGTGCTGGAGTAAGTGTACAGGGGCTGTGGGAGCTCTGTGCTGGAGTCAGTGTACAGGGGCTTATGTAAGTTTCACCTGTTGTGTTGTGCAGAGAGAGTTCCTGCCTTGCTCACACGGTGGGAATGTTGGTAGATTCCAATCGACTGTGTTACTATTTTACCCAACAATAGGTTCACAGAGTTCTGGACTGACCCCAAGCCTCTCCATCACGTAAAGGCTGAGAATGTTTCTTTGTCCTTGAACAGTTTGTGCTTTGTGAGGATATCTGACCCTTGTAATCCACTGTGAAAAGGAGATGAAACTCCCTCCTTCGACTATTGTTTCCTGAAGCATTCAATTCACAGGAGACGCAGCTTGAATGGGTCATTGTTAGCTCAATTGGTTTAACACTCGAAAGATCGATGTAGACCAGAACCAGCTCAGCAGGTGGTGCTCGTAACTCGAGTCAAATTGTCGTCCAACCCATTTCATTTCTGCAACACAGGAGAAAGAGCTGGAAACTCACAGCAAGTCTGTGGAGAGAACAGACAGGTTAACGTTTGGCACAGGTCCTTCATCAGTACCCAATTCCCCCACACTCCACTCCTGAAGGTGCTGACTCCCACTGGGAAACCAGCAGCCCGCGGTTACACTGTGTCATCGTATCGCCGTGTACCCAGATCAGACTGGGTTAGACACTGTGCATCGTACCTTTTTTTTATTCGTTCATGGGATGTGGGCGTCACTGGCGAGGCCGGCATTTATTGCCCATCGCTAATTGCCCTTGAGAAGGTGGTGGTGAGCCGCCTTCTTGAACCGCTGCAGTCCGTGTGGTGACGGTTCTCCCTCAGTGCTGTTAGGAAGGGAGTTCCAGGATTTTGACCCAGCGATGATGAAGGAACGGCGATATATTTCCAAGTCGGGATGGTGTGTGACTTGGAGGGGAACGTGCAGGTGGTGTTGTTCCCATGTGCCTGCTGCCCTTGTCCTTCTAGGTGGTAGAGGTCACGGGTTTGGGAGGTGCTGTCGCAGTTGAGTTGCTACAGTGCATCCTGTGGATGGTGCACACTGCAGCCACTGTGCACCGGTGGTGAAGGGAGTGAATGTTTAGGGTGGTGGATGGGGTGCCAATCAAGCGGGCTGCTTTGTCCTGGATGGTGTCGAGCTGCTTGAGTGTTGTTGGAGCTGCACTCATTCAGGCAAGTGGAGAGTATTCCATCTCACTCCTGACTTGTGCCTTGTAGATGGTGGAAAGGCTTTGGGGAGTCAGGAGGTGAGTCACTCACCGCAGAATACCCAGCCTCTGACCTGCTCTCGTAGCCACAGTATTTATATGGCTGGTCCAGTTAAGTTTCTGGTCAATGGTGACCCCCAGGATGTTGATGGTGGGGGATTCGGCGATGGTAATGCCGTAGAATGTCAAGGGGAGGTGGTTAGACTCTCTCTTGTTGGAGATGGTCATTGCCTGGCACTTATCTGGCGCGAATGTTACTTGCCACTTATGAGCCCAAGCCTGGATGTTGTCCAGGTCTTGCTGCATGTGGGTACAGACTGTTTCATTATCTGAGGGGTTGTGAATGGAACTGAACACTGTGCAATCATCAGCAAACATCCCCACTTCTGACCTTATGATGGAGGGAAGGTCATTGATGAAGCAGCTGAAGATGGTTGGGCCTAGGACACTGCCCTGAGGAACTCCTGCAGCAATGTCGTGGGGCTGAGATGATTGGCCTCCAACAACCACTATCATCTTCCTTTGTGCTAGGTACGACTCCGGCCACTGGAGAGTTTTCCCCTGATTCCCATTGACTTCAATTTTACTAGGGCTCGTTGGTGCCACACTCGGTCAAATGCTGCCTTGATGTCAAGGGCCGTCACTCTCACCTCACCTCTGGAATTCAGCTCTTTTGTCCATGTTTGGACCAAGGCTGTAATGAGGTCTGGAGCCGAGTGGTCCTGGCTGAACCCAAACTGAGCATCGGTGAGCAGGTTATTGGTAAATGCCGCTTGATAGCACTGTCGACGACACCTTCCATCACTTTGCTGATGATTGAGAGTAGAGTGATGGGGCAGTAATTGGCCGGATTGGATTTGTCCTGCTTTTTGTGGACAGGACATACCTGGGCAATTTTCCACATTGTCGGGTAGATGCCAGTATTGTAGCTGTACTGGAACAGTTTGGCTAGTTCTGGAGCACAAGTCTTCAGCACTGCAGCTGGGATGTTGTCGGGGCCCATAGCCTTTGCTGTATCCAGTGCACTCAGCCGTTTCTTGATATCACGTGGAGTGATTTGAATTGGGTGAAGACTGGCTTCCGTGATGGTGGGGATATCAGGAGGAGGCCGAGATGGATCATCCACTCGGCACTTCTGGCTGAAGATGGTTGCAAACGCTTCAGCCTTGTCTTTTGCACTCACGTGCTGGAATCTGCCATAATTGAAGATGGGGATGATTACAGAGCCTCCTCCTCCCGTTAGTTGTTTAACTGTCCACCACCATTTACGACTGGATGTGGCAGGACTGCAGAGCTTTGATCTGATCCGTTGGTTGTGGAATCGCTTAGCTCTGTCTATAGCATGTTGCTTCCACTACTTAGTATGCATGTCGTCCTGTGTTGTAGCTTCACCAGGTTGGCACCTCATTTTTAGGTATGCCTGGTGCTGCTCCTGGCATACTCTTCTACACTCCTCATTGAGCCAGGGTTGATCCCCTGGCTTGTTGGTAATGGTAGAGTGAGGAATATGCCGGGCCATGAGGTTACAGATTGTGCTGGAATACAATTCTGCTGCTGCTGATGGCCCACAGCGCCTCATGGATGCCCAGTTTTGAGCTGCTAGATCTGTTCTGAATCTATCCCATTTAGTACGGTGGTAGTGCCACACAACACGTTGGATGGAATCCTCAGTGCGAAGACGGGACTTCGTCTCCACGAGGACTGTGCGGTGGTCACTCCTACCAATACTGTCATGGACAGATGCATTTGCGACAGGTAGGTTGGTGAGGACGAGGTCAAGTAAGTTTTTCCCTCGTGTTGGTTCGCTCACCACCTGCCGCAGACACAGTCTGGCAGCTATGTCCTTCAGGACTCGGCCAGCTCGGTCAGTAGTGGTGCTACCGAGCCACTCTTGGTGATGGACTTTGAAGTCCCCCACCCAGAGTACATTCTGTGCCCTTGCTACCCTCAGTGCTTCCTCCAAGTGGTGTTCAACATGGAGGAGGACTGATTCATCAGCTGAGGGAGGACGGTAGGTGGTAATCAGCAGGAGGTTTCCTTGCCCATGTTTGACCTCATGCCATGAGATTTCATGGGGTCCGGAGTCAATGTTGAGGACTCCCAGGGCCACTCCCTCCTGACTGTCTATCACTGTACCGCCACCTCTGGTGGGTCTGTCCTGCCGGTGGGACAGGACATACCCAGGGATGGTGATGGAAGAGTCTGGGACATTGGCTGAAAGGTATGATTCTGTGAGTATGGCTATGTCAGGTTGTTGCTTGACTAGTCTGTGGGACAGCTCTCCCAATTTTGGCACAAGTCCCCAGATGTTAGTGAGGAGGACTTTGCAGGGTCGACTGGGCTTGGTTTGCCTTTGTCGTGTCCGATGCCAGGTGGTCCGTCTGGTTTTATTCTTATTGCGTACCCAGGTCAGACTGGGTTAGACACTGTGCATCGTATCACTGAGTACCCAGGTCAGACTGGGTTAGACACTGTGCATCGTATCACTGAGTACCCAGGTCAGACTGGGTTAGACACTGTGCCATCGTATCACTGAGTACCCAGGTAGGCTGGTGTTATCTTACTGATTTCTGTGAAACAAGTGAACTTTTTAAATTAGTTCACAGGACAGTGAACTGTTTGTCTGTAGTACCGTAATATCTCTACAGGTGGCGCTACAGAATACAGTGTCTACATGTTGATCGACAGCGCCACCAGTCGGATCCCAGGGACATTGCAACCAATATACTTGTGAAAATAAACTGGAAAATGTAATAGAAAAGATTTAAATTCTTGTTCTATTTACCTAAAGATCACATTGCATCTTTAATTAAAAGATCAAATTAATTTCTTTCCTTAATGTAATTAACAGCAATGTTCCTTTCATGTGCAAGAACTGCTTTGTCTTTATATACACACATAAATATTAATAATTTTACATCTGTATGCTCTTCCTGTCTACAAGTTTACTTCCTGTTGTCACATTTTCATTACACTTCTGTATCAACTTTTCCATTATACATTCTGTCCATGTTTATAATGGACACTTCCTATGTAAACTTGTCACACTGTAATTACACCTTCCTGTCAGTGGCGGTGCTGTCCCACCAGTTCTGGGTCTCCCAGCTCCTCAGCTTGTACTCCCTACGCTCCTACCAACTCTGCTTCCCAAATTGTTCTAAATTTTGCTGTTAAATCAGAATCATAGAATCATTGAATCATAGAATGGTTACAGCACAGAAGGAGGCCATTTGGCCCACCAAGCCTGTGCTATCTCATTGTAAGAGCAATCCAGTTAGTCCCATTCCCCTGCTCTTTCCCTGTAGCTCTACAGATTTTTTCCCTTCAAGTATTTATCCAATTCCTTTTTGAAAGCCATGATTGAATCTGCTTCCACCACCCTTTCAGGCAGCGCATTCCAGATCATAACTACTCGCTGCGTAAAAAAATTTCCTCATGTCACCTTTGGTTCTTTTGCCAATCACCTTAAATCTGTGTCCTCTGGTTCTCGACCCTTCTACCAATGGGAACAGTTTCTCTTTATTTACTTTATCTGAACCCTTCATGATTTTGAACACCTCTATCAAATCTCCTCTCAACCTTCTCTGCTCTCAGGAGAACAACCCCAGCTTCTCCAGTCTATCCAAGTATCTGAAGTCCCTCGTCCTTGGAACCATTCTAGGAAATCTTTTCATCTGCCTCGTGTCCACCCATGCCACCAGCCTGTCTATATCCTCTTGAAATCTATCACTATCCTCCTCACTGTTTACTACACTTCCAAGTTTTGTGTCATCTTCAAATTTGGAAATTGTGCCCTGTACACACAAGTCATTAATACATATCAAAGAAAGCAGCGGTCCTAGTACCTACCCCTGGGGAACACCACTGTACACTGTTCCAGTCCGAAAAACAACTGTTTCCTGTCACTTAGCCAATTTCGTATCCATGCTGCCACTGACCCTTTTATTCCATGGGCTTCAACTTTGATGACAATCCTATTATGCGGCACTTTATCAAATACCTTTTGGAAATCCATATACAAAACATCAACTGCATTGCCCTCATCAACCCTCTCTGTTACCTCATCAAAAAAACTCTATCGAGTTAGTTAAACACGATTTGCCTTTAACAAATCCGTGCTGGCTTTCCTTTATTAATCCACACTTGTCCAAGTGACTATTAATTTTGTCCCAGATTATCGTTTCTAAAAGCTTCCTCGCCACTGAGGTTAAACTGACTGGCCTATAGTTACTGGATTTATCCTTACACCCATTTTTGAACAAGGGTGTAACATTTGCAATTCTCCAGTCCTCTGGCACCACCCCCGTATCTAAGGATGTTTGGAAGATTATGGCCAGTACCTCCGCAATTTCCACCCTTACTTCCCTCAGCAACCTAGGATGCATCCCATCCAGACTGGGTGACTTATCTAGTTTAAATACAGCTAGCCTCTCTAGTACCTCCTCTTTATCAATTTTTAGCCCATCCAGTGTCTCAACTACCTCCTGTTTTACTGTGACTTTGGCAGCATCTTCTTCCTTGGTAAAGACAGATGCAAAGTATTCATTTAGTACCTCGGCCACGCCCTCTGCCTCCATGAGTCGATCTCCTTTTTGGTCGCGAATCGGCCCCACCCCTCCTCTTACTTCCCGTTTACTATTTATATGCCTATAAAAGACTTTTTGGATTCCCTTTGATGTTGGCCGCCAGTCTATTCTCATACTCTCTCTTTGCCCCTCTTATTTCCTTTTTCACTTCCCCTCTGAACTTTCTATATTCAGCCTGGTTCTCACTTGTGTTATCAACCTGACATCTGTCATTTGCCCTTTTTTCTGCTTCATCTTACTCTATCTCTTTTTGTCATCCAGAAAGCTCTGGCTTTGGTTGCCCTACCTTTCCCCCTCATGGGAATGTATCTAGACTGTACCCGAACCATCTCCTCTTTAAAGGCCACCCATTGTTCGATTCCCAATCTTTGATTCCCATTTACCAGGGCCAGATCCGTTCTAAACCCACTGAAACTGGCCCTCCTCCAATGAAGTATTTTTACTCTAGATTGCTCCTTGTCCTTCGCCATAATTAATCTAAACCTTATGATACTATGATCACTGTTCCCTAAATGTTCCCCCACTGACACTTGACCCACCTCATTCCCCAGAACCAGATCCAGCAATGCCTCCTGCCTTGATGGGCCGGAAACATACTGATGAAGAAAGTTCTCCTGAACTATAAATAACAATATAAAATCAGAGTTTTCTAAAATAAAAATAGGCCAGGGTGCATGATTTTATAATGGGGACATTATTACATCTCCATGCCTTGGTCCAATGATTCCCCTGCCCTCTAACCCCATTTCACCTGAGGATTACACTTGGTCTTCATTCTCCATGTCCAATGCCCCAGGATATCACCTAAGGGTCCAGTAACCTAGTGGGTGTGATCCTGAATTGCTCAAACACATTGAAGTTAAGGGGATGGGTTTTTCTTCCAGAGGCTGCAAGCCAAGAGACAATCGCTGAAGAGCGAGACCTTGCAATCCTCTTTACCATAGGCAATACTGGCGACCACCTACCCTCCCCAACACTCACCTTCTCCCTTGCACTCAACAACCCAGAGACACTCACTCAAGGGGGTACAGATAGCGTAGATAAGGAATTGACAGGTGGTGAGCACAAGGAAGCTGGAGGATGAAGATGTGGAAGTGGAGCCAGATGTAGTTGAGTGGAGGCATAAGCCAAATCAGCCCCTGATGCAAATGAGCAAACGGATGATGATCTCAGCGGTCCTGCCATGAAGAAAAAGTTGTTGGAACAGCATGACACCCCTGGAAGTTCTGCATGGCCTCTCCCAAGATGTACAGCAGATGGCTGGGCTAGTGGTGGAGTCCACTGTCCTGCTGTGCATTTACATCAGAGAGGGTTTCAACTCATTGCAGGGTAGCCCAGAGAAAGTGGCAGCTGCAGGAACACCTGCAAACCTCCCCCCACTTCGAGAGAGACCCAGGCAAGTCAGTCAGCTCAATGTGGAGGCATTGAATGAAGGACAGCAGGTCCTGGGGGAACATCTGGAGAGGTAATTGTCAACCAGATTGCAAAGTATACAGGGTAGCACCTCGGAGAGACTAGAGAATATTCGGTTGACTCTGATTCCGAGAGGTCCGTTCTCCCACTGATTGCTGGTTACCAGAATCTTGTTCTCAGTACCAATAGAGAAGCTAGCATTTGTGCCTCAGTGGCTGCGTCTCCTTATGACAGAGGAGCAGTCCATCAGCTCCCCGCAGAACCCGTCATCTTTGCAGGACAGATCTGCCGAAGAAGCCATGACAAAGAGTTGACCTGTTCTGTGTCCATCCCAAGATTTGGGAGCCCTGAGAGGGGTCACCTCCATCCAAAGAGGCTCATAATATTTTGCATCAGCTCAGACCTTAGGGTACAGTAGCATAGTGGTTATGTTACTGGACTAATAATCCGGAGTCATGAGTTCAAATCCTGCCACGGCAGCTGGGGAATTTAAATTTAATTAAATAAAAATCTGGAATAAAAAACTAGTATCAGTAATGGTGGCCATGAAACTACCAGATTGTCGTAAAAACCCATCTGGTTCACTAATGTCCTTTAGGGAAGGAAACCTGCCGTCCTTACCCGGTCTGGCCTATATGTGATTCCAGACCCACAGCAATGAGGTTGATTCTTAACTGCCCTCTGAAATGGCCTAGCAAGTCACTCAGTTGTACAATCTCGCTACAAAAAAAAAGCAAGGCGGCGGCAGCTCACCACCACCTTCTCAAGGGTAATAAATGCTGATCTTGCCAGCGATGCCCACATCCCATGAATCAATAAAAAAGACCCAGGCCCTCAGGTCACATGGAGAAGTGTTCAACCAGGGCAGGAAAACACTGGTGTGACCACAAAGGGTGAGCAGGGGGACCGAACCAAATCAGGTTTTTGTAAATAATTGTAATAAATTTGATGTAAGGACAGCTTGGCTCCTGCTTCTATTGTGAGACGATAGGGAATAGATACTGTGTTGATGTTGGAGCTCGGGATCAGGATGTGATGGCCAGCTGTGAGGAGCAAGGATTTTAGATTGACCATTGAGAGTTTGGTGAGAGAAGGCAGTCCTCTGATGGGCTGAGACTTCCAAATGACATTGTTCCATTCATCGATGAAGGTGAGCCAAATGAGTCTCTCTCAGGTGTCTAGCAGCTGTTGCCACTGCACCTGCTTCCTGTTTGCCATGTGCCAGATCTACAGCATAATCAGCATCGTCATCTGACTCTCCGGCCTCCTCTGGGACATTTACCATTAATCGTTTCCTAGTTGCAAAATTCTGAAGCACACGACATGCTACTACAATTCATGAGATGGTGTAGGGTACATGCTGGAGGGCACCCCAGACTTAGCCAGACTCTGGAACCTTCCTTTGAGCTTCCAATGGTTTGCCCAGTTCTTATCCTTGTCTTCATGTAAGCCTCACTGTAGCACTCCTTTGCAGCACTGGTTGTCCTACAAGGAGGTGTCCTGAATCATTACAGTAGTGGGTATCCCTCATCATCCAGCAGCCATCCTGCCCCTCTGTTGAAATCGAGTGGAGACATGGGACTGATGAAGTATTATAAAAACATATCCCGCCCATCACACTTCAGATGTCACATACTGCCTAGTGTAAATTTCAATGTCAACTTTTTTTTTAAAAAGTGTAAGGAAACGAGGGCAGCTAATTGCAATGCGCAGAAAAACTCTCTAAGAGCAGAGAAGACCAGAGCCACAGTATCTGCTGGTTCTTTGCTGACCTGCCCACAAACAAAGCCAGGAATCCGATCTTCAGCCCGAATAGTCTGACAGAGACACACACCTACACTTCAGTAGCAGACAGCTGCACGGACCCTGCAACATCTGGGTGTAGCACGGGCCCTGTGACCAACTGGGATGACATGACCATAAATGGGTGTGTGTATGTATTACAAATCTTCTATTGCTGTGTATTCGTTAAGACTATTCATAGAATCATAGAATGGATACAGCACGGAAGGAGGCCATTTGGACCGTCGAGTCCGTGCCAGCTCCCTGCAAGAGCAATCCAGCTAGTCCCACTCCCCCACCCTATCCCCGTTGCCCTGCAAATTTTTTCCTTTCAAGTACTTATCCAGTTCCCTTTTGAAGGTCATGATTGAATCTGCCTCCACCACCCCCTCGGGCAGTTCCTCATGTCACCTTTGGTTCTTTTGCCAATCACCTTAAATCTATGTCCTCTGGTTCTTGACCCTTCTGCCAATGGGAACAGTTTCTCTCTATCTACTCTGTCTAGACCCTTCATGATTTTGAATATCTCTAGCCAATCTCCTCTCAACCTTCTCTGTTCCAAGGAGAACGACCCCAGCTTCTCCAGTCTATCCACGTAACTGAAGTCCCTCGTCCCTGGAATCATTCTAGTAAATCTGTTCTGCACCCTCTCTAAGGCCTTCACATCTTTCCTAAAGTGCGGTGCCCAGAACTGGACACAATACTCCAGTTGTAGCCGAACCAGTGTTTTATAAAGATTCAACATAACTTCCTTGCTTTTGTACTCTATGCCTCTATTTATAAAGCCCAGGATCCCATATGCTTTTTTAACTGCTTTCTCAACCTGTCCTGCCACCGTCAAAGATTTGTGCACATATACCCACAGGTCTCTCTGTTCCTGCACCCCCTTTAGAATTGTGCCCTTTAGTTTATATTGCCTCCCTCCATTCTTTCTACCAAAATGTATCAATTTGCATTTTTCTGTGCTAAATTTCATCTGCCATGTGTCTGCCCATTCCACCAGCCTGTCTATGTCCTCTTGAAGTCTATCACTATCCTCCTCACTGTTCACTACACTTCCAAGTTTTGTGTCATCTGCTATTATGAAATTGTGCCCTGTACACCCAGGTCCAAGTCAATAATATATCAAAAAAGCAGTGGTCCCAGTACCGACCCCTGGGGAACACCACTGTACACCTCCCTCCAGTCTGCAAAACAACCGCTCATCACTATTCTCTCTTTCCTGTCACTCAGCCAATTTCGTATCCATGCTGCCACTGCCCCTTTTATCCCATGGGCTTCAACTTTGCTGACAATCCTATTTTATGGCACTTTATCAAACGCCTTTTGGAAGTCCATATACACGTCATCAACCGCATTGCCCTCATCGACCCTCTCTGTTACCTCATCAAAAAACTCTATCAGGTTAGTTGAACACGGTTCGCCTTTAATAAATCCGTGCTGGCTTTCCTTAATCAGTCCACACTTGTCCAAGTGTAAGTTATGCTGTGCCGATGATTACCTTAATGTGCCTTCAGAAAGAAAGAGCTTATATTTATATAGCGCCTTTCACTACCTCAGGATGTCCCAAAGCTCTTCACAGCCAGAGGTACTTTTGAAGTAAAGCCACTGTTGTAACGTAGGAAACGTGGCAGCCAAAATACACACAGCAAGATCCCACAAATAGCAATGTTGGTTGAGGGATAAATACAAGATGACTTAAAAACAAAGTGAGGGGAACAATTACTAAAAAACAAATTAAATTGCCTGTACAACAATGTGCACAGCATCCGAAACAAAACGGGGGAACTTGAGGCAATAATTCATAGCCAGATGTGACAGGGATAACAAACATGGCTACATAAGGAACAGGACTGGCAGTTAAATATTGCAGGATAAAACGTACTTAGAAAGAATAGGGAAGGAAGAAGGTGGGGGGGTGGTGGGGTAACTGTACTAATTAGAGACAACATAATGGCAATAGAAAAAAAGGACGTAAATAACATTAAGATAGAAACAGAATCCATATGGATTGAAACAAAGGATAAGAAGGGATTGATCACATTAATAGGGATATTCTTCAAACCACCTAATAATGGAAGGGAAGTAGAGGATGAAATATTTAGACAAATCTATGAAATGAGTAAAAAGCATCGAATGATAATCATAGGAGATTTCAACTACCCCCAAATAAACTGGCAAGAGATGGGGAAAGGGGAAATTTTTACAGTGTGTATAGGACTCCTTTCTTACCCAATGAGAAGCCCAATGAGAGGAATCACTGCTGGATCTAGTAATGGAAATAATCCGGAGCAGATAACAGAAGCGTTGGGGAACATCTAGGCAATAGCAATCATAAAATAAGGTTTAAAATAATGATTGAGAAAGACATAAATAAGAAAGACCAAAGTAATAGATTGGAAAAAAGCTAATTCTGAGGGGATGAGAATGGAACTGGGGAAGGTAAACTGGAAATTTTTTTTGACAGAGATAGAACAGTGGGTAATATTTAAAACGGTGATCAATAGTTCAGGAGAAATATATTCCTCTAAACACCAAGAACAAACTAGCCAATAATGAAACACCATGGATGAATAAAGAGATAAGGGTAAAATTGAAACTAAAGAAAAAGGCATACACTAAGTACATAGACAATAAAGGAGAGAATGACAAAAGGGAATATGAAGAGGTGAGGAAAGAAGTAAAAAAAACGACTAGGAAAGCAAAGAGGAACCACGAGATTAAATTATCCAGGAATAGTAAAGTATTGTACACATAAATAACAAAAGAAAAATCAGAATAGGGAGAGGGCCATTAAAGGATAAACTCACAGGCAGCGACAGCAAAATGGCAGAAATATATAATTACTTTGCCTCCGTATTTACCAGGGAGACTAACAAAGTGGGCAGGATATTAGAAGAGAACAAAGGCGGCATAAAATCATTTAAGCTAGAAAAGGGGGGGGGGGGAAAGATAATTGATAAACTAATCAAATTTACAGAGGATAAAACTGCAGGTCCAGATGGATTGCATCCGCAAATATTAAAAGAAGTTAGGGAGGAGATATCAGAGGCACTATTACATCTATAAATAAAAAATTCATTAGAAAAGGGAATAGTGCCAGGGAACTGGCAGACAGCTAATGTTATTCCTATATTTAAAAAGGGAGATAGAACAAGTCCAGGGAATTATAAGCCAATTAGCTTAACATTGGTGGTAGGAAAGATATTGGAATCTTTACTTAAAGATGTAATAGAAAAACATCTAGAGAAAGAAAATATAATAAAGAATAGTCAGCACGGATTTCAGAAGGGAAAGTCATGCTTGACCAATCTTATTGAATTCTTTGAAGAAGTAACAAAGAGTAGACAAGGGTAATGCAGTAGATGTAATATATTTGGATTTTCAAAAGGCCTTCGATAAGGTGCCGCATTGTAGACTCATGACTAAGGTCAGAGCATTGGGAGTCAGGGGATCTGTAGCAGAATGGATAGCAAGTTAGCTACAAAACAAAAAAGAGTAGGGGTTAAGGGTACGTTATCAGACTGGTAAAAGGTGGGAAGTGAGGTTCCACAGGGATCAGTGCTGGGGCCACTGTTGTTCACAATTTACATTAATGATTTGGATTGGGAAATCGGAAGTACAATTTCAAAATTTGTGGACGACACCAAATTGGGGGAGGTGGGGGTGTAGTTAATACAAAGGCGGAATGCATCAAAATGCAAGAGGACATTAATAAACTTGCAGAATGGGCGTGTAATTGGCAAATGAATTTCAATATAGGTAAGTGTGAGGTAGTGCATTTTGGTAGGAAGAATAAGGAGGCTACATACTGCTTGGATAATAAGAGTTTAAATGGGATAGAGGAGCAAAGGGATCTAGGGATACATATTCACAAATCAGTAAAAGTAGTGAAAGGCAAATCAAGCACTGGGGTTCATTTCTAGAGGGATAGAATTGAAAAGCAGAGAAGTTGTGTTAAATTTGTATAGAACCTTGGTTAGACCACACAGAGTACTGTGAACAGTTCTGGTCTCCATATTATAGAAAGGATATAGATGTATTGGAGAGGATGCAAAAAAGATTCACAAGGATGATACCAGAACTAAGAGGATATACTTATCAGGAAAGGCTGTAAAGACTGGAGATGGAGGTCTTTAAGGTAATGAAAAGATTTGATACGATAGACGTAGAGAAAATGTTTCCACTCGTGGGGGAGATCAAAACGAGACGTCATAAATATATAATAGTTGCTAATAAATCCAATAGCAAATTCAGGAGAAACTTCTTTGCCCAATGAGTGGTAAGAATGTGGAATGTGCTACCACAAGTAGTTGAGGTAAATAGCATAGATAAGCACGAGGGGAAAAGGATTTGAAGGATATGCTAATAGGGTTAGATGAAGTAGGGAGGGGGGAGGCTCGTGTGGAGCATAAACGCCAGCATAGACCAGTTGGGCCAAACAGTCTGTTTCTGTGCTGTACTTTCAACGTAACTCGATGTAAATATTAGCCAGAACACTGGGCAACACTCCCGTGCTCTTCTTCGGATCTTTTACATCCATCTGAAAGGGCCTCAGTTTAACATCACATCCGAAAGACAGCACCTCAGTATTACATTAGGAACGTCAACGAGATTGTGTGCTCAAGTCTCTGAAGTGAGACTTGAACCCACAACCTTCCGACTCATAGGCGAGAGTGCTACCCACTGAGGCAAGGTTCACTTTAGGAATTGGTAAGTGTTAAAACCACAGTGTATATTAACAACCTGGCTCACATCTGTTTCAATTGTGTGGAGAAAGGATGCAAAGTAAACCAAGGAAGTGGTATCGGTGCATGTGATGACAAACCCGACTTGCGGTCAGAACAATGCAGAGACGTCCTTGTGGTTACAGTTGGCCCAAAGTTAGATCACAAATGTTGTAAACAATCTTGGGTATAAATACAGGTAGCATAGCTGTTAGAATAGACTCGAGAAGATAGCATGTGGAGGCCACTGTACTTCCGTTCTCCAGACTGAGGTAATTATATCCTGCCTGCATTTCGCATTGCTGTTAAAGTCTTACAGGACAATCTGTTGAGAGTTTGACTTATCTGATGTCCGAAACCATAAGACTCCTATCGTTGGGGTCTACATGGGGGTCCAGTCCACTGTTTGTGGGACCTTGCTGTGCGCAAATTGGCTGCTGCATTTCCTACAACAGTGACTACCCTTCAAAAGCACTTCATTGGCTGTGAAGTATTTCTTCTTTACTTAGTTTTCAGCAGGCTCCAACTGGAGAGCTGCCACTGATCGGACCCGCACGTGCACGTGGGGTGGGTGGACGAGACTCGGATTTTGTTACAGGATTTAAAGGCTTGTAGCGGCTTAAAGGGGCTGTGACAGCAGAAACAGCACAAGAGATGGCACCCAGATGTCCTCCTGCAATGAGGGCAAGGTGGGCAGGACAGTTTGGTAGCGCAAGAGACCATCTCAGGCCACGGTGGAAAGAGGTGGCTGAAGCAGTCAGCTCCCTCCTTCACAACCTGCAGATCAGCAACTTTGCCAGAAAAAATGCAATGACAGAAGAACGAGCGAAGTGCCTTTAAAGGCCTTCCAAGCAGCACCTTTTATGTTGACCTGTCACAACCAATGTCTCAGTGATGACTGTGCTGCCAGTATAAACATCAGCTGCATTTGTGCTGCACACATGGCATGCTAATACATTAGTCCATGATTTAATTTCATCCAATAGCCTCCTATACAGTACTTTATTGAACGCCTTTTGGTAATCAAGGCATATAACACCAATGAGAGTATTGGGGGCTCATACAAGACATACCTCATTTTCTTTATAGAAGCTGGACTGGGTGAATTGGTGATTTTGACTATGTTTTATTGCACTGACACGAAGGGTGGAGGAAGCAGATTCAAGAGCAACTTTCGAAAAGGAATTGGATAGATACTTAAAGGAAAAATTTGCAGGGCTGTAGGGAAAAGAGCAAGGGAGTGGGACTAATTGGATAGCTCTTTCAAAGAGCCAGCACAGGCATGGTGGCTGAATGGCCTCCTTCTGCACTGTAAGATTCAATGATTCTTTGCTCTTTGCAGCTGAGAGGAGCCGAGCCGAGCGGAGGGAGCGTCCGATAAAAGGCGGGATTTCAGAGCGCTGAGAACAGCTGAGAGGAGCCGAGCGGAGGGAGCGTCCGATAAAAGGCGGGATTTCAGAGCGCTGAGAACAGCTGAGAGGAGCCGAGCGGAGGGAGCGTCCGATAAAAGGCGGGATTTCAGAGCGCTGAGAGGAGCCGAGCCGAGCGGAGCTGCGACCGAGTTCGAAGTGACGTCAGGAATCAGATCGGGACGCGACACAGGGGAGGCACCTGATTGGTGAGTAGGTTCAGGTGAGTAGGTGGTGGTGAGCCGCCTTCTTGAACCGCTGCAGTCCGTGTGGTGACTTGGGGATGTTCTCCACCAAGTCCCCAGACTCCCCTCTTCTCTGCAGGCCAGTCCCGGTCATGGTAGGACGGTGCACTACGCCCACCTCAGGGAAGGGTATATAAGTGTGTGCAAATAAGAGAAACATGGCCTCAGTGTTTCCCACCATTTGCACTGAACATTAGACACAGGGATTGTCTGCTAGGCCTCTGTTGGCAGAGGTGGCTTTGGACCAAGAGGAGGGGCCTGTGCAAGTGCTCTCAGACACAGCTGTGCACAAGTCCTACTGAGAGAAGGCTAGATGATGCCTCCCCCAGGCTGGCACGATTCCCTGGCAGAGGCCAAAGGGCCCAGTTCCTGTACCTTGATGACCACGGGGCTGGAAATGCAGCCCGGGGGGGGGGGGGGGGGGGGGGGGGAGCTTAAAGGCCATCTCGGGAGAAGGCGGAATTACCACTTGGCTGGCGGCATGCCCCAATGAAGAGGGGGATGGAAAACCTCGGCAAGTGGAGCTGAACTTCTTTCGAAGAACAGAAGAGCCTACACTCTCAGCAAGCAATCCAGGTAACATGCTCTTTCATTCACCCTCCACAGATAATGAAGCAGGTCGATCCCGCATGCAGCAAGACCCGGACAACATCCAAACTTGTGCTGATAAGTGGCAAGTAACATTTGCGCCAGACAATGACCATCTCCAATGAGAGAGTCTAACCACCTCCTCTTGACATTCAACGGCATTACCATCGCCGAATCCCCCACCATCAACATCCTGGGGATCGCCATTGACCAGTAACTCTACTGGACCAGCCAAATAACTGCCAAGGCTACTGGAGCAGGTCAGAGGCTGGATATTCTGCAGTGAGTGTCTCACCTCCTGACTGCCCAAAGCCCCTCTACAAGGCACAAGTCAGGAGTGTGATGGAATACTCTCCACTTGCTTGGATTAGTGCAGCTGGATGGATTTTTTTAATATAAAAAGTGTCAATACCTCTGTTCAGAACTTAAAAGTTGCTCAATGGTTGGAACAGGCTGTTTGAAATGTTAATATTTGCATATTAACAGACCATGGAAGAGGTAAATTCAGTTACTCTGATTGCTAAACCATTTGGGTGAGATGCTTGCAGGAAGGCTGTGATATTGCAACATGAAAACCATTCCTCACAGTGTGAACCCTGTTTCATTCAGGATGCCCACAGACTAGAGGCACATATGTAACTTGAAAGGTTTCACACAGCTCTGAGCACTCAGCTTTACATCTGTGAATTGGAAACTCATCAACCACTTACAACTTTGTATTGTCAAAGTCCAAGAAAGACTTGCACCCAAAAGCCCTGCTGCTCATCAAACTACAGGTGAAATGGATTCAAAAAGACCTGCATTTATATGGCGCCTTTCATAAGCTCCGGACGGCCCAAAGCGCTTTACAGCCAATGAAGCACATTTGACGTGTAGCCACTGTTGTAATGCAGAGAAACGCAGCAGCCAATTTGCGCACAGCAAGATCCCGCAGATAGAAATGAGATAATGACCAGATAATCAGTTTTTATGATGTTGGTTGAGGAATAAAGATTGGCCAGGACACTGGGGAGAACTCCCTTTGCTCCTCCTCAAAATTGTGTCATGGGATCTTTTACGCCCACCCGAGGGGGCATACGGGGCCTCGGTTTAATATCTCATCTGAAAGGCGGCACCTCCGACAATGCAGCACTTCCTCGGTGCTGCACTGGAATGTCAGTCTGGATTATGTGCTTAAGTCTCTGGAGTGGGAGTTGAACACATGACCTTCTGAGTCAGAGGCGAGTGTGCAACCACTAAGCCACGGAAAAAGATATTCTCTCTCTTATGGACTGCTTCTCACAAACTATTGTACTCAGTAAATTATTGTGTCTTACTGCTTCTGTGCATTACTCTACTAGTAAATAAACCTTAGCTTCACACTGCAAGAGGTACTTACTGCCTTTCAAACAGTAGTATGCTGAATCTGCTGGGTAACCCTGAGCGAGGGAAAGGGAACAATATCAGCCTGTGTTCACTGTCCAGATCCCTGCAGGAAAGTGGGTTTGTGTGGACATCAAATGTTGATAGGATTAGGCTCACACGTGATGCCCCCCATGGTCAAATAACAGCACTCACTGTTTAGGAAGACACATGGAGAATGCCCAGTAAGCTGAGGTAGGGGGAGGGCCTGTGAATCTGTATCCCAACTGGACTCAATGTCTTCAGTTGAAGGGGGGGGGAGGGGGGGGGAAAAGAGAGAGACTAGACAGGCTGAGAGATTTGCTGCTTCAGTATTTAATGGATTCACAACTGTGATTAGCCAGAGCATTGCAATTCAAAGTTTTTCACAATTCAAACAGGTATGATTCATACTCCAAACCATTTCACAATTACTTGACCCTGTGTGACCCAGGATAACACGACGACCAGCACTGGAACATTCACACACTGCTTTCCCCGAGTTACAAAACTTTACAGTAAAGTGTGCGCTGTAACCTTAAAGGTTGTGAACATATTGTTTACCCCTTGAGGTGCAAGATCAAGGTAATCTGGTTTTAAATGAAGACACTGCAGGGCTCTGGAGATAGCAGGCACATGATACTGGGATCCCTTTACAGACATGCAAGAGAACGACAGTCTTTAGGAAATTATTATTTTTTTAAAACAGCAAGTCTTCATACATATTTAGCCCCTTTTTCTGAGGGTGCGGAAAGGCAAGTAACCTGGTAACCAGGTTTCTGCCACTCCTGTGCCAACCATTAGGAGCTGTGCTGGTGCAGCGACTCAACAACTTTGCAATCTTCGATTTCGGAACACATGGGGACCCCTCAGTCGCAAATGCCCCAAGTGTCCTGGGTCACTCTCAATTACCAACCTTCTGAGAAATGCTCACCTTCACGTTTAAGGACCAAATACCAGGTGCGCAAAATAAACCAACGGGTAAAACAACGTTGAAGGAAAGGATTGGATTGCACATGGCTTGGCACACAGGCACGGGGTGGGGGGGAAAGAGAGGGGGTCACAGAGGATCAAGTAACTGTGAGCCAGTCCTTTACAAACAAGTCTCAAAATTACCGCTAAATAAAGTGCCAAAAGAAAATTACAAAAAGGAAACAAAAATGACATAACTGAGACACGTAATGCAGTATGCAGGCAATATTTAGATACAAATCTTCATAATGCCCATTAAAAACCCACTTTGATATTGCATTTTCAAGTACGAGTGCGTTGCAATATTGAAGTAATCACAATACACTTCCATTCAATAAACATTTGTTCCAAAGTTTGGCCAAAGGTTTACGTGTTTTTTTGGTTCCTACTATTCCCTGCTCCACCCATCCAGGTGTCTGAAGTGCGGGATTACCTCCAGTCATTCGGGAGCTCACTCCTTCGTCCCTTCATAGCATCCGGCTTCGCTTGTGACTGGGCGATTCGGTGATGACGTCACTGCACTGGGCCGGAGCCCTCTTCCTCGAGCTGTCCAGGTGGCGGGCCATCTCTTCGGCTATAAAGCTATTTAAGTCCACGTCCTGCAGGCTGCCACGCCTGCGCGCCGAGGCAGAGTTGCTGCCCGTGTGTGTCGGAGACCCGGGCGTTCCTGAGCGCACGCTGACGTTCGCCATGGCGCCACTGAGGCCTGCGGTGGGGGTGGGGGGGGGGGGGGGGCGGAGAGAGAGGAAGGGAAGAGCAAGAAGGATAGAAAAATATTAATCTCATCTCTGCTCTCGCCCTCTGCACACCACTGGGTAACATTACATTGTCCTCCAGCCAGTCCTGCAGGGTAGGACAGGGCTGAGAGCCCTCCACCACAGCCAGCAACGTGGGTCTGTGATCAGTCAGCTCAAGGAAAGGTGTGGGTGAACAGAGAGGGTCAAATACATCATCCCCTGAAAGTGCAGGTAGTTAAAGCCATAAAGGGCAACAGCATTTTGGGGTTTTATAAGTAGGGACAAAGAGAGAGAGAGTAAAGAGGTTTTGTTAAATTTGTATAATTGGTTAGTCCACAGTTAGAGCACTGTGTGCAGTTTTGGGCACCCCAAAGAGAGGACATTAAACCTATAGAGCGTACAGTGTAGATCCACCAGGATGATGCCAGGGATAGGAAATTAGTTATGAGGAGAGACTTAAGATACTGGGACGGATTCCATTGGAACAGAGACGGCTAAGGAGATTTAATCAAGGTTTTTAAAATTCTGAAGGTTTTGACTGTGAATAGGAAAATATTATTTCCTCTAGTTGGGGAGTCAGTGATGAAAGGACATGAATATAAAATTGTCACTGAGTGAAGAGAGTGGTTAGGAGAAATTTCTTTACACACAGGGTTGTTGGAGCATTGAATGTTTTGCCACAGGAAGTGGTTCAGGCAGAGACCACTGCATCTTTTTAGGGAAAATTGGCTCAAATATTTGAAGCAGAGGAAGATACAGGGCAATGGGATTAGAATTGGATTGCTCTAGCAAAGAGCCAGCACAGACACAATGGGCCAAATGGCCTCTGCACTATAAACATCTATGGTTCTAAAGCAAAATGTTATATATATTTACTGTGGTCCTCTTTCTTGAGTCTATACATGCAACGCGGATGTGCCAATACTGCTCTGAAGTCAGCTGCTACGGATATCCATATCACCCAGGGTGACTTGATCCCAGCTTCCCCACCCTATGAAGTGCCTCACCTCCAGTGTTAAGATTCAGTATCAGTAAGTCACACATGGAGAATCGAGGTTGACTCTCCAGTGTACTCTGGAGTGGCCCAGCAAGCCACCTCAGTTGTTTCAAAGTGCTACAAATAACAATTACAGTAGTTCAAGGAGAAGGTCCACCACCTAGGAAAACTAGAGTTGAGCAATAAATGCCAGCCTTGCCAGTGACGTCCACACCCCGAGCATTAATTTTTAAAAAACCCGTGCCCCATCACTGCGTGGCACAGCGAGCTTTGGATGCAACAAAATAGGTTCATTTCCCCCTCACCCCAACACCTTGAAAAAAGCCCACCTTCTGCATAAGATGGTCTTCATTCCCACCTCCGGGCAGAGACCTGGCAGGCTTCCGTTACAGGTTTCCCCCTAATACACAGACATTGGAGAATTCAGACAACAGATAATGTCATAAAATATATACCACCTCTGATTCTGGCTGTTCCCCTCGATGGATGGAAGGAAGGGAAGTAAATGGAATTAAAATTAGGTTGTTTGGCAGGCTGATATTACAGCCAAATGTTTAACCTCGCACGGTTAATGGAGTCTGCATTACAAAACTTCCAGGTTAACAGAATTTTTATTCCACAGGTGTGAGTAAGGCACATTTGTCTTGTATCACTAGATAGGAAAGATACAGTGAGACAAAATGCACCATTGGGACGAAGGGAGGTGAGACAGCTCAACAGGCTGCCACACACATCCCTGAGGCTCATGTTGTCTCGCACTGCTACTTGGAAGAGGCTACAAGATGGTAAGCAGCTCTTGAAGGGAGGGAGGTGGGGAAGGAGGCATATTGAGAGCACATGACCTTTATTTAAATATGTCCTGGATTCTGCTGTACTGATCAGACCCCATAGCAGCAAGTTACACTGCACCTTTAACAAAAGGTCTGAGGGGGGTAGGGGGAAAAAGAGACACTGACCAGGAGTTGGAAAGGTCAGGGGTGGTGAGCAAAAGTATAGTTAGAGATTGGTTTTGAGGAGACTTTTGAAGGTGGGGAGTGTGGTAGCAAGGTGGAAGAGTCAGGAAGCAGCTCCAGAGCAGAGAGGGGTAAGCAAGGCAGAGGAGTAATGGAGGGATCTCCAGGGTGGAGGGGTAGCAAGGTGGAAGAGTCAGGGAGGGATCTCCAGGGTGGAGGGGTAGCAAGGTGGAAGAGTCAGGGAGGGAGCTTCAGGGTGGAGAGGGGTAGCAAGGTGGAAGAGTCAGGGAGGGAGCTCCAGGGTGGAGAGGGGTAGCAAGGTGGAAGAGTCAGGGAGGGAGCTCCAGGGTGGAGAGGGGTAGCAAGGTGGAAGAGTCAGAGAGGGAGCTCCAGGGTGGAGAGGGGTAGCAAGGTGGAAGAGTCAGGGAGGGAGCTCCAGGGTGGAGAGGGGTAGCAAGGTGGAAGAGTCAGAGAGGGAGCTCCAGGGTGGAGAGGGGTAGCAAGGTGGAAGAATCAGGGAGGGAGCTTCAGGGTGGAGAGGGGTAGCAAGGTGGAAGAGTCAGGGAGGGAGCTCCAGGTGGAGAGGGGTAGCAAGGTGGAAGAGTCAGGGAGGGAGCTCGAGAGTGGAGGAATGACTGAAGACGCTACTACGAATGGTGAAATGAGGGGATGGGGCAATAGTGAGAGGTTGGGCGGGGCAGCAATGTGGAGGCATTGATACATAGCAGGCCAGAGTTGAAAAGCAAAGGGCTTCATCTGGGATGTAGGGCTGGAGGAGGTCACAGCGAGGCTATGGAGAGATTAGCAAATGACGAAGAATTACACAAAAAGAGCCTGGTGAAATGGCACCAGGAGGAGCGGTGCAAAGATTAACCGACATATGCCATTTCTAACTTTCAAGCCATCAAGCTGTCCAACACCCTTTTATGATCTCACGCTCTTCAAAAAGGCCTGAATATGAGTGGTATTTCTGGGTATTAGGCAGTCAGAAACCTCTCTGAATAACCTTTTATTTACCATGCACAGCAATGGCATCAGTAAATGCCTGCAGGTCACCCTCAGCAGTCCTGCTTGAATCTTCCTGTGCCCCCAATACTGAAGAGGGTATGTTTAGCCGAGGTGCCAGTCTGCTGTTCCTCGAAGGTGGTGATTTCCTACACAGGAAGCTGAGCAAGTCCTCTCGGTGTATGATGTGTCTCCTCTTTTTCACCCAGGCCAGCATTTCCTTGTTTCGCCTCTGATAGCCTGCTTGCACACCCAAATCCAAGCTCGCTCTGTACGCTTCAAGCCCATCTGGGGAGGGAAGGATGGATGTTAGACCATGTGTGTAGGTTGAATTACTATGGTGACATGGCTACTGGCTGGGGTCTTCTAGATGGTCTGTTTTTAAAAAGGAGCCCAGCATCTAATGCGAGGAGAATGACAATTACAAAAGATGAAACCAAATACATTTTTGACTCTCATGCACATTTCCTTTCCAAAAGAAAAATGTTGGGCTGTTTTGGGACAAACCAACCCAAATGTAATCACAACAGAGTACAAGGAAACAAGGGAAACAGAATTATCCAAGTACAAAACTGCGGTTTGGATAAAAGCCGCCCTTCAGCCCATTTGATCTCATCCTTGCAGGATACCAACCTACCATCTGCCTGTCATCCACCTGAACAGGTAAGACCTCCATTTAACAATTCACCTAAAGCTCTGCATCTCTGACAATGAAGCACTCCCACAGTACAGCACTGGTGAAGGTTAAGTACCAATAACATTCTGACTAACTGCCAAGTTGGTGCTTATTCCTGTTTGCTTTTTCCTCATTTCATCTCCTGAAAGCACCATGATTGGGGTACGATTTCTCGAGTGTCTGGAGTCTGCTCAGATTGTTCATCACGTGGGAGCCTAGACCAGGAGCAATATTCGAATGTGTGGGGGCGGGACAAAGATAACACAACTCAGTCTTATTCTGTGCTCACCTGATGTGTACACACACACACACACACTTTCTAAACACTGACTGCTGTGTGAAGTAGTGCTTCCTGACTTCTGTCCTAAATTTAATCTACACCAGAGTTAATCTATTCTGGTACACTTCAAAGTAGCGTCAGATTAACTGTGTCAATGCCATTAATTATCTTGTATACATCCCGTGAAGTTTTTTCGAGGGGTGGGGGGTTTTGTTCCAGATACTTTTCTCAGGTTCATTGTCTCAGACAACTCCTGTAAGTATACCTTCACTCCCTATGTCCAGGATTCTGCATTTGCCAACAGTAATTCATCGGCCATGAAGCACTTTGTGACATCCTGAGAATGTGTGATGCCTGATCAATGCAAATTTTGTTCTTTTGTCTATTTAAAGTTTTATCCACTGTAAAAGCAGTAGCGCTAAAAATAAAGCCGTTTCCAAACGTCAAGGCCCACGACATTCAAACAGAACAAACCAGCAAGTAAGAAAATCTGAGCGTAAATATTCTGCGTTGCTGGGCTGAGGGCTGGGTATCAGAACCCAGGAGGGGCCCACGGGCCACTGTTTGGACAGCCGTGCTCTTAATGAATAGGCACACTGATCAATGACGTACCTTTATATAGACAGGTGACAGAAGTAGCTGCTGCCTGGAACGGTTTCCACAAGCTCTGAATACCCAGCTGCTGCTCGTACACGCGATCTGAAAGAGGCAAAATAGCTTCTTTTTAAATTGGAACCGTCAGCCAAGGTGTCAACTCACTCCTAAATGGTGAGTGAAACCAGTTCCACTGCATCGTGACCAAGTCATTAGTGTCAAGCAGCTGAGCTCCATAATGGAAATTTACTGAAAAACAACCAATTAACAGGACTGAAATAAAGCAACTGTTAATATCTGGGATGGATAATAAATAGATTCAAACAAATTCATTGTTATTAATATGCATCAAGCAACCATGTCAGGTAAATATTCAGTTAAAAAGCAAAATATGACAAAGGTCTCATCTGACCTTCTTGTTACCAGGTTTACTGTACTATTAATACATTAAAACTGACATTTATTCTGTGATGCCAAATATCATTACCTCAAACAGCTCTCACCAGTGAAAGACCAGTACTCACCAGTACTGTACCCCAGTGTTATACAGTGACAGACCTATACCTGGTACTGCACCCCAGTACCAGGTTATAACAGGTCAGAATTTGAGAGAATGGCAGTTGACTTGTTCAAGATGATCGGGCGTGGATAATAGTGACACTGAATAAAAACTGAATGCCTTCAAAACCATCTTCAGGTGGAAGACAAATTATACGTAAGCAGAATATAAGGCCACTGAAGATTCCTCAGGGCAGATTCGGGTTGACTCCCAGGATATGGCAGAGATTTTAATGGTTACTTTGCGTCAGTCCTTGGTACTGAAGATGACACTGAGGCACCAACACTACATTGTGGTGTTGGTGCTAAAATTAAAATGTCAAAGTGGCTGATGATATAAGCCTGGCTGGAACAAGGGATCTCAAAACAGATCAGGCTGCTGGTCCTAACAGCATTCACCTGAGGGTGCTCAAAGAAACGGGGACTGTGCTCTGCGATCCCCTTGCTGAGATATTTAACAGCTTACTGGGGCCTGGGATTGTTCCCATGGCTGGAGAGAGATTCATGTGCTGCCAATTTTTGAAAAGGGCAAAACGTCAGAACCCGGAAACTACAGGCCCATTAGTTTGACTTCCGTCAAGGCAACTTTTTAGAAGGGATCATTAGGAGATGCACAGTACAACCATCTGGGCAATGAAGGGATTTTAGGGAACCCTCCGCAGAACAAGGTCCTGTCTCACTAAGCTGGTTGAATTTGCAATCTGTCCATACACCTGCACATACCTTTATATCAGCTGCAAACTGTTTCCAGCTGATGTGTTTTAATATCGATAAATGTAGTGCTATGCAGCCAAGTTACAGCAATGCCAAGCATGGGTATATCATGCACGGATGTGTGCTCAAGGCTGCTGAGCCGGAGAAAGACCAAGGTGTTATAACACATTTGTAAAAGTGGTGGATATTGTAATGATGTTGGTCATAGTCTCCATGTAGAAGAAGTGGAGATTAGGGACTGTGGCCTACATTACAAGAGGTGGATATTGGGGATTGCAGCCAACATTACAAGAGGTGGATATTGGGGATTGCAGCCAACATTACAAGTGGTGGATATTGGGGATTGCAGCCAACATTACAAGTGGAAGAGGTGGATACTGGGGACTGAGCCAACATAACTACATGTAAGAGAGGTGGATATTGGGGAAGGTGGCCTACATTACATGTAGAAGAGGTGGATATTGGGGAAGGTGGCCTACATTACATCTAGAAGACGTGCATATTGGGGACTGTGACCAACAGTACACGTAAAGACGTGGATATTGGGGACTGTGACCAACAGTACATGTAAAGACGTGGATATTGGGGACTGTGACCAACAGTACACGTAAAGACGTGGATATTGGGGACTGTGACCAACAGTACATGTAAAGACGTGGATATTGGGGACTGTGACCAACATTACATGTAAAGATGTGGATATTGGGGACTGTGACCAACATTATATGTAGAAGAGGCTGATATAGAGGACCGTGACCATCATTACTACGTGTATATTGGGGATTGTGGCCAACATTACATCTAGAAAAGGTGCATATTGGGGAGTGTGACCAACATCACTTGACATAAGGACCAGGAGTAGGCTATACGGCCTCTTGAGCCTGCTCTGCACATTTAGAAGACATGGATATTGGGGACTGCATCCAACATAACTTGTGGAAGAGGTGCATACTGGGGACTGCGACCAACATTACTTGTGGAAAGGTGGATATTGGGGACTGGGGCTAACATAACTACATGTAGAAGAGGTGGATATTGGGGACTGCGACCAACATTACACGTGGAAGACATGGACTATACAGGATAATATAAGGCAAAAAAGGGAAGCTTGTGTCAGACACCGAGAGCTCAATACTGCAAAAAGCCTAGAGTATAGAAAGTGCAGGGGTGAAATTAAAAAGGAAACTAGGAAAGCAAAGAGAGGGTATGAAAAAATACTGGCAAGTCAAATTAAGGAAAACCCAAAAATGTTTTAATAATACATAAAGAGCAAGAGGATAACTAAGGAAAGAGTAGGGCCTACTAGAGACCAAAAAGGTAACCTATGTGGAGGCGGAAGACGTGGGTATGGCTCTTAATGAATACTTTGCATCTGTCTTCACAAAACAGGCGGATGATGCAGAGATTCTAGTTAAGGAGGAGGAGGAGGACGACTGTGAAATATTGGATGGGATACACAGTGAGAGGGGAAGTATTAAGCAGTTTAGCATCTTTGAAAGTAGATAAATTGCCAGGCCTGGATGAAATTATCCCAGGCTGTTGAGAAGCAAGGGAGGAAATAGCAGAGGCTCTGACCACCATTTTATGATCCTCCCTGGCTTATTGGCATGGTGCCAGAGGATTGGAGGACTGTTAACGTCGTACTGTTGTTTAAAAAGGGAAGAGATAGACCGAGTAATTACAGGCCAGTCAGTCTAACCTCAGTGGTGGGCAAATTATTGGAATCAATTCTGAGGGACAGCATAAATCGTCACTTAGAATCGTCATCAAGGGCAGTCAGCATGGATTGTTAAGGGAAGGTCATGTCTGAACTAACTTCATTGAATTTTTTGAGGAGGTAACAAGGAGGGTCAATGAGGGTAACACGTTTGATGTCGTGTACATGGATTTTAGCAAGGCTTTTGACAAGGTCCCATATGGCAGATTGGTCAAAAAAGTAAAAGCCCATGGGATCCAAGGGAAAGTGGCAAGTTGGGTCCAAAATTGGCTCAGTGGCAGGAAGCAAAGGGTAATGGTTGACAGATGGCTGTTTCCAGTGGGGTTCCAAAAGGCTCAGTACTAGGTCCCTTGCTTTTTGTGACATATTAATGATTTGGACTTGAATGTAGGGGGCTTGATCAAAAAGTTTGCAGGTGATACAAAAATTGGCCGTGTGGTTGATAGCGAGGAAGAAAGCTATAGCCTGCAGGAAGATATCAATGGACTGTTCAGGTGGGCAGAAAAGTGGCAAATGGAATTCAATCCAGAAAAGTGTGAGGTAATGCATTTGGGGAGGGCAAACAAGGCAAGGGAATACACAATAAATGGGAGAATACTGAGAGGTGTAGAGTAACAAAAGGACCTTGGAGTGCATGTCCACAGATGCCTGAAGGTAGCAGTACTGGTAGATAAGGTGGTTAAAAAGGCATACGAGATACTTTCCTTTATCAGCCAAGGCATAGAATATAAGAGCAGGGAGGTTATGCTGGAACTGTATAAAACAATGGTTAGGCCACAGCTAGAGTACTGCGTACAGTTCTA